>NC_054479.1:115014717-115317747 GCF_017639515.1 Carcharodon carcharias | reverse complement strand
CATTTTTCCTGGATGGTGTCAAACTTCTTGAGTGTTGTTGGAGCTGCACTCAACCAGCCAAGTGGAGAGTATTCCATTACACTCCTGACTTGTGCCTTGTAGATTGTGGACAGGCTTTGGGGTGTCAGGAGGTGAGTTACTCGCTGCAGAATTCCTAGCCTCTGATCCGCTGTAACCATAGCATTTATATGGTTAGTCAATGGTAACCCCCCAAGATATTGATAGTGTGGGATTCAGCAATGGTAGTACCTTTGAATGTCAAGAGGCAAGAGTTAGATTCTCTCTTATTGGAGATGGTCATTATTTGGCACTTCTGTGGCCTAAATGGTACTTGCCACCTGTCAGCCCAATTCTGGATATTGTCCATGTCTTACTGCATTTGGACATGGACTGCTGCAGTATCTGAGGAGTCATGAATGGTAGTGAACATTGTGCAATCATCAGCGAATATCCTCACTTCTGACCTTGTGATGGAAGGAAGATCATTGATAAGGCAGCTGAAGATGGTTGGGCCTTGCCAACCAATCAGAACTTTCTTGTCATACAGTATAAATTGTTTTCTCCTTATATTAGTATTCTTGCGAAGTGTTCTGATGAGTGCAAGATGAAAAGTTTCGACATGTCTCTTTTTTCAGCAACAGTCATATTCTGTGCTACAAAACGGCTATTTAAAACACTCATTCTTACAACAATTACCAAAAAAAGCTTTCTTTCCTTCAATATATAAGACCAATACAGATTATGATTTTAAATTTAGAAGTATAAAATCTAAATCTGCTCCAACAAAATGTCCTATTACAAAATAAACTTCCAAAAGGAAACAGCATATCAAAGAATACTTTCTGTGCTGTAAATTAATCATTATTCCCAACATTAAAAGTCTGGAAGTTTATTCTAATGCAAGGTCCAGGTGCCATGAAACACCAACAGATTCTTCCTACTTTCTTGTCATTTTTATAAAGGCTGCATTATCGTTATGATACCTCTCTTCAATCAAAATGTCAAATATAACTTAAGAGTTCATTTTCTTAAGTTAGATTCAAAAGATGGAACATAATGGCATGAAACACAAGGAAAACAATAGTTTCTGAATTTGACTGTAATACCTGGTCATTTTGTAAAAGCATTTCAAAGGAAGTCTTAAATGGAACATTTTCAGTAATGGATTCCCCATTTCTGTACGTCAAATACTGACTAGGAATTAGGAAAAACTGCATGTATGTGCAGCTAGCTACGAATAATTGTAATAGTACTGGCAATTTAGACAATGCAGCCTCAATGGAAAATTGATTGGAGCAATGCTCCACAACTGGGAATGGATATGTTTCACTGTCATTTTAATAAGCCTTTTTTAAAAACCATTAAGAAATGTTCAAACAAAAGGCAGAACCCATTGTCTATTGAATGGTTCTTTTACCTTTCAAAATGTCAAGGTCTTTCACAAAAGATCTGTCAAAATGATTTTTTATAACTTTATAGTGACTAAAGCCACAAAGCAGTTCAGAAATGTAGAGGCACAAAGGTCAGAATTTAACGATTATTAAGCAGGGAATTAACAAAAAAGAGTAAAGATATTACAATGACGTTTGCTACTTAATTTTGGTGTTCATTTGCCTCTGCAACCACTTCTGCTTTGTTTTGAGCAAGAAAGTAGAGAATCGTAGGTACAGATGATGAAAGGTTCTTTCTACTCATGCAACTTTTTAATTGGCTCCTGTAACCATGATGTTGTCATATCCAGGTCTGCCACATCCGTTTGCAATAAATATTACTCTAAGCAGTCACAGCAGTGAGAAGTTCATTGAATTACATTTACATGACGGTCTTGCTTCTGTGATTGCTTCAGGGTAAGAAAACACAAATTTACTTCAGCAAACGTGAATTATTGACACACTTTTCAAACATGCTGTTCTGTTCACAGCAAGGACCTTCCATGCTCAATATTTTTACTGCATTAATGTCAGTGCAGGAAGATTTTAGACTTTGCTTTAGAATTGGTATAATTATCTTTCAGCCGATGAGATGAAGCCAAGAGACCACTGGCTTAAATTTGATTTGGGAAAGGATCTGAGAAATATCTGATGTTCTGCAGCTTAAAGCCAAAACTGCTTTCAATCTACACACATTGGGTCCAGTAACTGGTCTATAAATTGAAAAGTCATAGAACTTGATTAACAAGAAATAACATACTTTGAGAGCTCAGAGGATAACTTATCAAGATTAAGATGAAGCCTTTTGATTTAATTTTTTGCCTTGAATTCCGGTCCAAAAAAATGATCAAATTCAGTTGAAGGTAAATGTGTCAATGGGTTCAAATCAGCAAAACAGTTTTGGCAGGAGCACATTATGCAGGTAAAAATCTATGCTATCTTCACAAAAATTTAAAGCACAAGTTCTAAAGATGCACCTAATGATGCACACCATCATTTCCTCCAGATGGAACTTCGTTCAGCCACCTTTATACGATACAACCAGACGACATCAATTTAAGATGATTGGCAAAAGAAACAATAGCGACGTGAGGAAGAAATGTTTTACACAGTAAGTGGTTAGGATCTGGAAAACACTGCCTGAGTGTGTGGTGGAAGAAGATTCGATTGTGGCTTTCAAAAGAGAATTACATCATTACCTGAAGATAAAAAATTTTGCAGGGCTTTGGGAAAATGGCAGGGGAGTGTCAATAAGTGAACTGTTCTTGCAGAGAGCTGGCACAGGCATGACAGGCCAAATGGCCTCCTTCTGTGATGTTACCATTCTATGATTCAATCAATTAAAGTACACTTGACATAAATGCTGTACATTGGCACGGAGAAAAAATGAAATCTTTCCAGCACCACAGGCCATCGCGTACGTCACATAAGAACTGCAATTGACATCTTTGTGTTTTATCCTACTTGAACCTAATTTTGGAATTCATCTTTTGGGGAGTAATTATCAGGTCCAAATCTCAAATAAGACAGCTTAATTAAGATTAACCCGCACAAAGTAGTTTCAATAAAGATGCAAAAGGCCTAATTAGTTATTTCTTATTCATTTGACGAAACAAATTTGCTCTAATCCTCCTGGCGGGAATTTTTGATCATGCTGTCCTCATTGCTTTTGTTATTTCAGTCCTGGAAAATATATCAACAGAAGCTTATGGAGAATTGAGCCCCATCAGAACAGTTGGTTTATATCTATGGGGATCATTTGAAACTCTATCTGTACTGCTGGAATGAAAGTCTCTGCTTATTCACAGCTAAAATAGGTCCTCAATAAAATGAGTTCAATTGTTCCAGACTAGTTCCTAGCATATCCACAACAGGAAATGTGCTAGAAATCAGACTTTAATTGGCTATCAAACTCAGGAGTAGCCAGGAGACAGGGAAGATGTAAATTCATAAATTGGTGCAGTTAATGAGGTGGCTGTTCTGATCTTTTATTAAGATGCACTAGCATCGCCAAATTGAAGCAACATCCTTCAATTAACCTGCACTGCAACTGACCTCCAAATCATACTGACACCCCATGCAAGAAATGCTGAAAGTGTTCCATTCTCCAGCAAAAAGGAGCAAAAATATCACCAACAGAAAACAAATTAAAAGTGCATGCAGGTTTTAGAGATGTGAATTATGTTCTATGAATGGTGTGAAAGCAGTATTCGATAGGAATATTGTCCTTTGTTTAGGGCTGATGGTGAGAAAGACCTTCCTTTTCAGGTCCTTCCTGCACATCCAATATCTCACACCCTCTGCATGTTGCCCACGAGGCAGTTGTGATGGCAAAGAGACTGTCATCCGCCACCTTCTGGAATGTGCCTTCTCAAAACATGTCTGGAAAAAAGATGCTGTGGTTTTTGTCAAGGTTCATCCTGAGCAACTCCATAATGCAGAAATCCGTTCTCTACAGGGTGTTCCCAGGGACACATTCTGCGACAAGCATCAGCTGCGGCTGGAGGACCATCAAATCACTGAAAGACATGCTTTGCTCTGCCTGAAACTCATTGGTCTTCCAGTGTAAAGAGCTGCCGACAACCGAGTATTTCAGACTGGCACATTCAAAGGTCCAGGACTATGTGCTGAGGGGACACTAAAGTTGTAGTTGTTGCCACAAAAATAGAGGAAGGTCACTATCTAAGATACTCCTGCCAAAGTACGCCAAGGGGGTGGAACCTGTGTAAAACCCCTTGGGTTGTATCTTTAACATGTAATGACTATTGTAAATATTAACTGTCATTGTAAATGTAGCAAGTAGCATACAGTATTGAAAGAAGCTTATTTGGTTTGCACTTTATGTAATGCCAACTTTGAATGGTCGTGTAATGTACTTTTAATAAGTTTTATGAATGAAGTGTACTTTTGAAAAAAAATCCCTTGTTTAAATAAAAAGCTTGTTTAGTGTTGCAATTGATATACATATTTGAATAGGCACCAACTGAGCCATACAAACTGGAAGGGCATATTCCTAGTGTTGTACTAGTTAATCTGATGCTTAAATTGTGACTAGCCCAAAGCCAGTTTTATCGACAGTTCGAGAATAAACTTCAATACAAGGCATCAGGGGCTGTGAGTGTCAATGTAAATTTAGTGCAAGCCAAGTTATCACTTTAAGAATGAAAAGGAGCGAGAATTTCTTTAGAAAGACAAAAAAGGCAGACGCTAATTTAGGTCACAGTATTGAATAGTATAAACTTATCACAAAATGAATCTAGGGACGGAATTTTATGGCCCCAACGCTGCAGGGTTGGGACCATAAAATGCGGCAAGCCGTTCAAAAGTCCATTGACTTAGGCGGGACCATAAAAACCCACCAGCATAAAATTCCGCCCTACCTCTGGATTTGAAATATATCTTTTATGGTACAACCATGCAGCATTTTTAAATGCAATATTAAAATATTATTAATAATAAAGATACAATGGATTTCTGAGATGTGATTTATGTTCTACATTGCCAATTTTTTATTTGCAAGTAACAGTTGAATTTAGGACTCAATGGAATTCTAATGTTGTTCACTGGAAGTTACCTTGGACATTTACTGCTCAGTGGAATCTAAGAAACCAAACCTTTCATAATGAAGCATTGAAAAATTCATGTGTATCCAGTAGAGGGAGCATTGTCCTGGAGGTGATGCATTCATTTATTTGGTTAGCTCCTAGCTGCATTAGAGAATTAACAAGTACATGTTGAAGAAATAAATATTACACAGGAATCAATTTCTGTCTGATTTTAAGCCCATCTTCAAACATAGTTCTATAGGGAAAAAAAATCCATCAAGACTGGGTGGTCTTCTAGGAACCATCGAGTTAGCCTAGGGCTGGCAACACTAGCTGGATGTATTCCTGGAGATTTGATCATGTGACATTTTGATCAGGTGGAATATAAGCATGTGACACTGATCAAATGACAATTTAACTCCATGACATCTGTCCACTATTTGTAGATATATTTACCTTGTTGAGTGTCTCAGAATCACTAAGGGTCAATCAAAATATTACAGTTTTTGTTTTAGACGATAATAAGATTTCAGTGAGCTAATTTATAAAGCAAAGCCAGTCTGGGTAATCCATTCCCTGAGCTGTATTTGGAGTTTCCATTAAATTTAATAAATGAGAACCTTCCACTTTCCCAAATCCATTTACCCTCACAATCCACATTGCTCTTTCATTCCTTGTTTTGCCTTCACATTATCGTTATTTTCCATCTCATTGCTGCCACCTTTTGCCTTTGATTGTTATATTGGCCCTGCCATCTCCTTCCTGTCATGCAGTTGCTCCTTGATGACAGATCTGGCCTAATCCTCTCTTCAGGGCTCCAGTCGGGAAATGTAAACTAGGGGGAGAAGCGGACTTCTGCAGGGCCAAAGGTTAATGTTTTAGGAATAAATTTCTAACCTGCTCCTAATCAACACACATGCACACAATCGTGCAGGGCTTTTACCTTCCTCCTCGGTATTGCCAGAGTTTTACAGTTTCTGAGGTGATAGGGGACCCGGCATGCTCAAGTTTATCTAAGGCAGATAGGCACAAAACTCTCCTGTTCTCCCAGGTTGCTAGCATGGTACCCCAGGAGAACAGGCCTCAATTCGGGTTGGCGACCCTGCCTGAAAAGGGCAGGCCTTAAGGCACCCAGAGATAGGTCTCTTTCAAAATAGTGCCAGCCGTTCAGTTTTGATGATAAACAACTTGCTTTTTGCCCAAGTAAGCAGTTTATTGTTTCCAGCAGTAACAATGATGTGGTACATTTATCATGTACATCTCAGCAAACTAACTTAAACATAAATAATCAATGGTGGATTGCTTTTGTTCACATTTTTCAACAAGTACTTTAGCTTCAGAGAATTTAACTCTAACAGATAAATATTAAAAACACACCAGGTTCAATTTGTTGCAAAATTGCGCTCTGTCCTCAAACCATTATTGATTTTTAAGCAGATTGCTTGTTCTGTACAGTGTTTGTGCAATCTTTACAAGATCAGCAGTTGAATGTTACAAATTACTTATAGTTGATTTCAAACAATCTCTAAGCATGCTTTTACTCTGAAGGCACTTTGAGAGGCTGATCACTTCTTCAGTGCCAGGAGGGGTATTGGCAATTCTGTGAGAATCCCAGGAAATCTGGGAGGGATGCAACCCTCAGGTTAGCAGAATCTGGTCATCAGGAAACCAGCTCAAGCAAAAGCAAAATACTGTGATAGACCTGGAATGTTAACTCCGTCTCTCTACTTGGATGTAGCCACATCCTTTTATTTCAGAAAACAAGATGTCTGAAGCCATTGCTTTGTAGTTTTACTGTACTATGAACTATATTGTTGATTGTTACCACACTCAGAACCAAACCATCTCAGCGTCTTTCAAAATATTATGTCCCAACTTATTTTGCAGGCCTCCAAATGTCCCCAGTATTTGAAATGTAAGTTATAAATGTATTGGAAGTCAAGCCTCTGCACATCTTGGATTGGTGAAACTCTATAAACATAATAATATGAATACTTAACTTAGTTCTTCACAAAATATTTCCCAAATTTTAACACTTGAAAATTAACATGATCCCAGATGCCAGCAAAAAAAAAAACAGCGAGAAAGCAGCACAGTAATATTCAGTTAAAGTTTGCATTTTTTGGATCAACGTATAATACAAGATATAAATACAAAAATCTATGCTTTATATACTTTGTGAAAATATTATATGTTTTTATGTAGGTTCCAAACTGGCACTCCATTTTAAGGTATACAAGACCAGGCCAGGTGAGGTGAGAGTGACTGCCCTTGACATCAAGGCAGCATTTGACCGAGTATAGAATCAAGGAGCCCCAGCAAAATTGGAGTCAATAGAAATCAGGGGGAAAACTCTCCACTAGTTGTATTCATACCTAGCATAAAGGAAGATGGTTGTGGTTGTTGATCATCTCAGTTCGAGGACATCACTGCAGGAGTTCCTCAGGATAGTGTCCTAGGCCCAACCAGATCTTCAGTTGCTTCATCAATGACCTTCCTTCCATCATGAGGTCAGAGGTGGGGATGTTTGTGGATGGTTGCGAAATGCTCAGCACCATCGCAACTCCTCAGATACTGAAGCAAACCAGGTCCAAATACAGCAAGACCTGAACTATATCCAGGCTTGGGCTGACAAATGGCAAGTGATATTCGTGCTACACAAATAGCAAGCAATGACCATCTCCAACAAGAGAAAATATAACTATCATCCTTTCAGATTCAATGGCATTACTATCGCTGAATCCCCCACTATCAACATCCTGGGGGTTACCATTGATCAGAAACGTAACTGAACTAGCCATATAAATACTGTGGATACAAGAGCAGGTCATCCTGTGGCAAGTAACTCACCTCCAGACTCCCCAAAGCCTGTCCACCACCTACAAGGCACAAGTCAGGGGTGTGATGGAATACTCTTCACTTGCGGATGAGCGCAACCATAACAACACTCAAGAAGCTTGACACCGTCCAGGACAAAGCAGCCCACTTAATTTCCACCCCATCGACCACAATAAACATTCAGTCCCTCAGCTGCCACTGTGCGTCAATGGTTCTGTGTACCATCTACAAGATACACTCCAGGAACTTACCAAGGTTCCTTTGACAGCACCTTCCAAACTCATGATCCCTACCATCTAGAAGGACAAGGGCAGCAAATACATGGGAACACCACCACCGGGGTCTTCCCCTTCAAGTCAATCACCATCCTAACTTGGAAATATATCGCTGTTCCTTCACTGTCGCTGGGTCAAGATCCTGGAACTCTCTTTCTAACAGCACTATGGGTGTACCTAGACCACAAGGACCACAGTGGTTAAAGAAGGCAGCTCACCACCACCTTCTCAAGGGTGATTAGGCATGACCTAGCCAGCGACACCCACATCTACAAAAGAATATCAAAGCATTCAGAACATTATTACACTGCAGTCAGTGCATTTTCACTTTTTGTAGTTTTTGGTTCTCTTTTCAGCAATGCAGCAGTATAAGGATAAAAAGTTTCCAAATAAAAATTGCATACCTACAAGGGCTCTGAATCACAATACCAAGCAACAGTAATGCTTACTCATAGTTAGCACCATATGTTTGTAAAGGGAAGGAAACCTGTCATCCTTATCCAGTCTGATATAGATGTGACTCCAGTATCACACCTATGTGGTTCATTCTTAAATGCTCACTGAAGTGAGCTAAGAAGCCACTTGGCTGCATCAAACTGCTGTAGCGGTTCAAGAGATAGGCCTACTACTGTGCTCTCAGGGAATCTTGGAATGTGCGATAAATACCAACTGTATTCTACAGTGTTATAATGCATGGTAAAAGAGACACTACAGAAAGTAGTCAATATGGTTAATTATTTCAACAGCACCAGTTGGAAGTTACTTATGCTGATGAAGTAATGAAGCATGTTGCACACTTCTCTTTGACTTACTGTACTGGACCAAACCTGCCCATGTCCTGATGCAGATAGGCCACAGGGGCTGCCAAATGCTGAGGTGGGCTACTTAAAACGGTTACCTCAGTTCTCTGGGACTGCAGTTGTTTCATTAAATATTAAGCCCTCTAGCCTTCACCCCTCCTAACCCCACCCCCCACTCACTTGCCATGCCAACTCATGCCAACCCATGCTGATCCAATGGCCCCACATACCCTCCATGCTAACCCATGCCCTCAACCTATCCCCATGGTCCCTTTTGGCCCCGATGCCAGCTTAATGCCAACTCATGCCAACTCACCCATCATCCTTTTCCCTTACATCCTCCATGCCAAATCACCCAGTATCCACCATGGGCTGAGATCAGGAGCCAGGTTGAAATGAAATAAAACTCTAAATATTGATTACAGCCTTTACTGTATTAAAAACACTCCCATTCATGAAAACCCTTTCAAACTATTAAATTTCTCACTACTTAATCTCTTATAAAAACAAACTGACTTGCATTCATGACCCCACATCAAAGACAGTAAATCCTTTAATTACCTTTTTAAGCTGTCAATCAAACTGTGAATTTAGGATAACGATAGGTTATGGAGAGTAGCCAAGCATTAATAATGATATGATGACGGCCCTTGGGGTAATCTCAACAAATAGCTATTGTAATTACTAGAACAGATTTTTTTCAACTCTGTCTGAAAGAGCCTAATGTTTTTAAATTTTTAAACGGTTGGGGATTTAAATTACTTCGCAGCTAGACAGTTCTACAGACCTTATCCATCCTTCAAGAGTATTTACGACTACTCTAAAATTTTTAATTCCCACACTGCCCATTAAGGCCCTTGCTAAAGTGAAAATGTGGCCTGTCTGAACTGAGCACTGAGTTCAAATTATCCTGGCTGCGTTTGTATTTCCCTCATGTGTGACTCACACCCCACCCCCTGTCAAAATGGGGTGGGCCTTCTGGATCTAGGGTCCACCCACCATCTTGGAGTCTCTGCAGAGTCTTCACGATTCCATGAAAATCCAGGCCTCATTCCCAGCATATTGCTTTCTGTGTAGTTAAACTCCGACATCAGAATGTATACCGCTTCCTGGAGCACATTGGAATGAGCTATATATTATTAATTATATTTCACTTTTAGGGGATGGACAAGTTCATTAAAAATTATCACCAAATATTTTACAATTGTGAAGTACCAGTCATATGATTTTTTTTTAAGGGTTATTCAGCAATATTTCAATTTAATCATTAAAAACAGAGAACATAAGATGCTCTTATAAATGCACTGAAAATATTAAATTGGATTCAGTGTGTGTCACACAAAGCATCTCTCATCTTTAATTATTCATTTCTAGCTTGATAAGACAGACTGAGATTTAAATTGTTTTTGGTTGGCTGATTAAACCCTATCAGAAATGGTAATCAAATCAACATTTAGATAGCGACCACATTCATTCTTATTAAAACTCTATAATTTAATGTCAGTAACATCACACTACAGTGTAAACTGCTTAAGAAGAATGAAGCCATCTGTGTTCAAACCACACAAAAGCCAAAGCAGCAAAATTCAAGCAAACGAATGTTCCCTCCACATTGACCAAAATGAGTGATTTTCAGAGTGAGATTGGATTCATTAAAATTGCATTACTTGCTAGTCAATGGGAAATCTCTAAAAAAAATTAATCTACATTACTGCAGTAAAGTCAAAATACCAATTTTCAAAAGCAATGGCTGCTTTCCCATCTCAAATAAGTATCACACATATAGCCCTTCCACATTCGCTTAATAGTGTCAAGGTTCACCATTTATACATTATGTAAATAGCATAGCTATATGAAGGACAAATAGCAGAAGTAATTTATTTAAATTCAAATGTGCATATTTGTAATTTCATCTTGCTTTTACAGCAATAGGTGTTTAATCTATGTTGTTATACACATCCTGTAATCAAATAAATTAATCAACACTTTTCTCCCCCCCACAGAGAACCACCAGTCCTTTTAATAATTCAGAGGTACACCAGCACTTCTTACATATTGTACATCTCCAGGTTTCCTTATCAGACTTCCCGACACAGGTTAGTCGAAGGATATGGTACTGATCTATTTCAACAATTGAATTTTATATAGGACAATTCAGAAGTGAGTTGGTTAAATCCACATTCATTCAATGCAAAGGAATGGTGCATTCAAATATGTGGGACACATATTCGATGGTTTATAAAGCGATAATGTGTTACTGTCTCACAAAATAATCCACTGCTCATTATAGTCAGTCAGTTGCTCAAATGAGGCCAAAAATACATATTTTTATGCCCCTGGCATAAAAATATCAACAGTCGTCAAACAGAAAATGATGTAAAGGGCCAGATCAAACACATGCATTGTCTCATAATTCCCACTTTGACAGCTCAGTGAGAGGCAAATTCAATTATTTTTATTTTTCTGTCAATTATTCTTTGTCTTATATTTTCCTACCTTTTAGCCCTTCCCCTTCTGCTATTGTTCGCCACCAATAAGCCTGATTGAAAAGTTTCTTTCTTATATATAGTGAAATCACAATGAGTCTAACTAGGATGACATGAAATTCCAGTTATGTCAAAGTTGTCAACCATTCCCACCGGCAGAATAGCAAATCCCATAGAATAATGTCCATGATGAGCCAAAATTCTGCACTGGTTAGTCTGGATTAGTCGTACCTCTCTAAGCCTGTCACATGATCACACCAACCAATCAGAGCAGAGTTAGGCCACGCAAGCATGCGAAATCATGGAGCACTGGGCAAGCTATCCTATGACATCAAGACCTCACTGTGAAAGGATGTGTGAGAACATCAAGCTGATGTTCTTGCCTCCCAATGTAACAAACAAGCTCCAGCCAACAGATCAGGGGTGATTGGGGAACTGAAAACCCACTACCAATGGCAGCTGTTCTCTCAGGCTATCAAGGCCATCAATAAGGAGTACAATTCAACTGTCTTAGAGACCATGTTCATGATGAAAAAGGCAACTCAGAATTGCCGACTGCCTTCTTTGGTTCTTTCAGGTTTTCACTGCACAAGACATCGAGAATGCAAAGGTGCAGGGTGAGGCCAACCTACCCAATGACAAGGCACTTCTCACTTGACTGCAGGAGGCTGGCATGGAAATTCCAGCAGAGACAACCATGGAAACTTACACAAAGGTGGATGATACAATACGCTGCACAACAGAACCGACAGATGAAATTGTAGAAACAGTATGTTCTTCAACCAAGGAGGCCGATAACCCTGAAAAGTTTGATGAATGCCTGCCTGCTTGCCCACCTGTTTCCCTAGCCAATGCCATGAAGGCCGTAAAAATGCTCTGGGATTTCGTAGTACCGCACGAAAATAACGAAAACATGTTTGACTGCACTGACAACATGGTGGACTATATTGTGCAAGTCTGAAGACAGCACTCGACACTGGTGCACTCCACAGTACATGTCCAAAGACAGTACTTGACATTGGTACACTCCACAGTACATGTCCAAAGACAGTACTTGACACTGGTACACTCTACAGTACATGTCCAAAATAGTACTTGACACTGGTACACTCCACAGTACATGTCCGAAACAGTACTTGACACTGGTACACTCCACAGTACATGTCTGAAGACAGTACTTGACATAGTGGACTGGATTGTGCATGTCCAGAGACAGTACCCGACACTGGTACACTACAAAGTACATGTCTGAAGTCAGTACTCAACATGGTAGACCGTATTGTGCATGTCTGAAGACAGTACTCAACACTGGTACACTCCACTGTACATGTCCGAATACAGTACTCAACACTGGTACACTCCACAGTACATGTCTGAAGACAGTACTTGTTGGATCCTAATCACCAGTTTCTTGGGACTTATGGGTCCTGGTTGCACACTTGTTGTGGGATGGTCAAATTGGTACAATAGACAGAGTTGATCAGCAGACACTGGTTGAACACATTCTGTTTATTTACAAAGGTATTCAGCAGCTACACATGTGTGCTTTCAACTCAAACCCTGTCTCCATACTACTTACTACTAACTACAGACTACTGACCCAGAAATAGCCCGTGCTACTCCTCTATTGGTTACATAAGATCACGTAATATTCCTTTATAACATCCTTCTTAAAGGTGTACTACACATTACATAAAACCATAATTACCACAGTACTCAACACTGGTACACTACACAGTACACTCATCTAAGAGGGAGATGGCTCTAGCCACAATTTTTCAAACCTTAATGGTGCCTGAGGGCTAGAGACAGAGCAGTTGCACCACTGTTCATAAAAGGAGAGAGGGATAAACCTGGCAATGACAGCAAGTAACTGTGTCTGTAATAATGCAAAATCCAAGAGTTATTTGCTGAATCACTTTAATTGTGAATGTACAATGATTTGTGTAGTGTTAAACAATAGGCTATTATCACTGAAAGCAAGCATGCAGGTGCAGCAACCAGTTAAGAAGGCTTTCATTGTGAGACGACTTGAGTACAGGAGCAAGGATGTCTTACTGCAGCTGTACAAGGCCTTGGTAAGACCACACCTGGAGTATTGTGTGCAGTTTAAGTCTCCTTACCTAAGAAAGGATATACTTGCCATAGGGGGAGTGCAGCATAGTTCACCAGACTGATTCCTGGGATGGCAGAATTGTCTTATGAGAAGAGATTGGGCTGACTAGGCCTGTTTTCACTAGAGTTCAGAAGAATGAGAGGAGATCTCATTGAAACAGATAAAATTCTGACAGGGATGAACAGTCTGGATGCAGGGAGGATATTTCCTCTGGTTGGGGCGTCGAGAACAAGGGGTCACAGTCTCAGGATACAGGTTAGACCATTTAAGACAGAGATGAGGAGAAACACCTTCACTCAGAGGATGAACCTGTGGAATTCTCGACCACAGAAGGCTGTGGAGGCCAAGCCACTGAATATACTTATGAAGGAAATAGGTAGATTTCTGGACTTTAAAGCGTAATGGGGAGAGAGTGGGAGTATGCTGTTGAGAGAGAGGATCAGCCATGATCATGTTGAATGGAGGAGCAGGCTCGAAGGGATGAATGAATACTCCTGCTCCCATTTTCTATGTTTCTACCAAACAGAAAAAGATTACAGAGATTTTTTTTCCCCCAAAGCTAACTCTTGGAGTTTTTCAATGCAAAGCTCCAGCCTTTTGCAGGATCAGGCCATTGTAAGGTGTGAATAAATTGAATAAAGGCGTATTCACACATTCACTGTTTTGCTGTGTTTTCATCTGGCATTTGAATCTGTTGTTTGTGACATAGACCATGTTTGTGGGCATATCGGGTTACACGTGGGAATGGGGCCTCCTTGACTACCACAAAGCTCCGCTTACTGCAGATTTGTGGGCGGATCCCCTGGAATTTGACTCATCAGGATTTAGCCATATTATCCTTTTCTTTTTAGTTATCCTCATTAAATCCCTGGGTTTCTAATCATTGCCTTACCCCAATTCAGTGAGGCAAGCAGGCAGCTCTTTTTGATTAGTCCCTAACTGGTCCAATCTGCAACTCCAGGCACCTATGTTGCTTCATGTTGATTTAGCATGTGGTGTAATTCCATCAGGAGAGTTGAATAGATGTTTTCTACACAAAAATGGACCAGACAGCAGTCTGTTCATTGACAAAACTCATACACCACAAGAGTTTTCAATTGCAGCTGAAGTTAAGAAATGGTTTTGTACAACTACAGTGAATCCCCAGCTGTAAAATTAGGTTTCACATTTTCGCATCAATGATATTGCAGTTAAGTTGTCATTATTCCACTATCCCTTTGGCTCATAGAATCATAATTACATAACAAATTGGCAAACAATCTTGTCAATCATGGGCCTGACTCCATTGAGGATTCCTTCCCGAGATTTACTAATTCTGTACTTGCGTTGTGTGTTCATTGTTTAAGAACCTTCTCAATTTCTCAGTCATGAAAACAATCTTTCCCTTATCCCCTCTTAATCTTTTTCTCTCCAATGATAAAAACTGCAATTCTACAAGGATCTTTTCCAGGCTTACAGCCCTAAGCCACAGAGCCTTGCTGCTTTTTGCTGAACCCTTGCCAAAATGTCGATGTTCTTCTTGCTCTTAGAGCATCCATACCTGGATATAATATTAAAAGAGGTGTCCTCACTGGTGACCTATAAAATGTTACTGTAGCACTAAAAGAAGAGTAAGTTTTCTAAAATGCTTGGGACCGACTCTCCTGCCTCTCTCCTTGACCCATTCAGATGCTGGACAGAAGAACCTTCCATTGGGAAGCACAGCAAGAATGGGCCCACAGCAGCCTGAAGTCGCTGGGACTCGAAGGTCAGTGTGCAGTCCTGATGCGATCGATTTCTGCCCCTTCTTATGATCTTTTTGTGGAGTATGAAATGGGTGTTCCTGTGAAGAAAAGGTCTGGAAATTAGTCCTTTAAATATGTACAAAGATCCAAATTGAGATTGTATAAAGATGGGGGTTTTGTTTTACATTTTTGATGAAAAGCCGGCATATGCACATTATTCCTGTAGGTTTTGCACACTTGTAATGGCAAATATGATGTGAAAAATCATAGTAAGTGACAACTGAATCGCTTTGATTTGAGTTTTTAAATCCATACTATTCCCACCGGCAGTTAAGTATAACAAAAGCATAAGTAGATTCAATGATGAGCAGACAGATACAGCAAGCTACACTTTAGAATCCAGCAGGAAACACTTTATAGTTTCCAGCAGCCATTAAGTCAACACCATCCCTAAAATTGGAGACAATTTGGTAGTCAAATCCACAAATTTCCACAGCTATACGAGAGAAGTATTATGTAAAGTGGAAATAATCTGTACTCGTGCAGAAGGTACTCTTTGAGGTTTCAATTAACGAGTACTGTTAGGGCAATGTATACTCTGCAGCTGTGGTGTGCCTGAGCTATTTGAGTTTGGCACTGATACCAGGAAAAGATTCCATCATATCAGGGAAATGATCAAGTGGAGCTGCTTGGCCCTGCAGAGTGAGATTAATAAATGCATGTCAAAGTTTATCACGATTCTTTGTTTTCTTTCAGAGCAGCATGGCTTCCGATGTCATCATTATTACATATTATATATCACATATTAGTTACTTCCTTCACTTCTTACTTCTTACCATTGGAAGGATCTACACCTGAACCGTGTTCTAGTTAGCCACATAACTAGGGAAATAGAGGGGGCTTTAAACTAAACAAGGGGGTTGAGGGATCAAGCTTGGGTAGATATAGCCAGTCAAGGGGTAGATTCAAGGCAAGAGAGCAAAATAGCAATTTGGGAAATGAGGGTCATAGAATAGCAGGAAGGGACAGAGAGAAGAAACCTAAGAATGTACCAACAGTCAAGACTAGGAGTTACAATGATAGCAAAAAGGCAAAACAAAAGACTCTGTATCTGAATGCACATAGCATTTATAACAAAATTAATGAATTGATAGCGCACATTGAAGTAAATAAATATGATCTGCTAGCCATTACAGGGACATGGCTGTAGGATGACAAGGACTGGGGTCCTGAATATTGAAGGGTATATTCAAGAAGAATATGAAGATAGGTAAAGGTGGAGTGGTAGCACTGTTAATCAAGGATGGCATAGGAGATGACCTTGGTTCAGGAGATCAGGATGTGGAATCAGTTTGGGTGGAGGTGAGGAATAGTAGGGGAAAGATGTCACTACTGGGAGTGGTCTACAGGCCCCCTGACAGCAACTGCAATGTAGGACATTGAAGAAGAAATAATAGGTGCTTGTGATAAAAGGACGGCAATAATCATGGGTGACTTTAATTTACATATAAACTGGATAAAACAGATTGGCAGTAGTAGCCTGAATGAGAAATTCATAGAATGCTTTCAAGATTATTTCTTAGAGCAGTATGTTCTGGAACCAACCAGGAAGCAGGTTATTTTAGACTTTGTATTGTGTAATGTGACAGGATTAATTAATGACCTCAGAGTGAAGGCACCCCTAGGAAACAGCAACCACAATATGATTGAATTTTACATCTAGTTTGAAAGGGAGAAGAGTGGGTCTAAGACTAATATTTTAAACTTAAATAAGGGCAACTATTTGGGCATGAAAGCTGAGCCAGCTGAAGTGAACTGGGATACTAGGCTAGGGGATAGATCAACAGAGAAGCAGTGGCAGACATTTAAGAGGATATTTCAGACTACATAGGTGTTTTCCTACTCTAAAGAAAAATTCTAAGGGGAGGGCTCAACATCCAGGGTTTCCTAAAGAAATTGAGGAAAGCATCAAACTTAAGGAAAAAGCATACAACTGCGCAAAGAAGAGTGGCAGGTCAGACGTTTGGTCAGAATATAAAGATTAACAGAGAATAACCAAAAGGCTAATCAGGAGAAATAAATTAGAATATGGGAGGAAGCTAGCTAGAAATGTAGAAATGGATAAGAGTTTTTACAAGTATTTAAAAAAGAGTGAGTAAAGTGAGTGTTGGTACTCCAGAGAGTGACAATGGAGAGTTAATAGCAGGTAATAAGGAAATGATGGATAAAATGAACAAATATTTTACTTCTGTCTTCATGATAGAAGATACAAAAATCATTCCAGTAATAGCTGTAAATCAGGAGGTGGAGGGGAGGGAGGAACTTGGTGAAATTACAATCACTAGGGAAGCAGTACTGAGCAAGCTGATGCAGCTGCGAGTTGACAAGTCTCCAGGTCTTGATGGAATTCATTCTAGGCTCTTAAAAGAGGTGACTAGTGAGATAATGGAAGCAAAAACAAAAATAGCTGGAAAAATTCAGCAGGTCATCAGAACTAAGAAATATACATTCTGATGAAGAGTCATATGGACTTGAAACGTTAACTGCATTCCTCTCCGCAGATGCTGTCAGACCTGCTGAGTTTTTCCACCAATTTTGTTTTTGTTTCAGATTTCCAGCATCCGCAGTATTTTGCTTTTATCTTGAGATAGTAGAGGCATTGGTTTTAACTTTCCAAAATTCGCTAGATTCGGGAAAGGTTCCATCAGACTGGAAAGTAGAAATATAATCCCCCTAATCAAGATGGGAGGGAGGCAGGAAACTATAGGCCCGTTAACTTGACGACTATCGTGGGGAAGGTGTTAGAATTGATCATTAACACATTTATAGCTGGACACTTAGAAAAACTCAAGGTAATCAGGAGAGTCAGAATGGTTTTGTGAAAGGGAAATCATTTCTAATCAATTTCTTCCGAGGAGTAAAATGCACTGTGGATAAAGGGGAGTCTGTATTTGGATATGCAGAAGGCATTTGATAAGGTGCTAGATCAAAGGTTACTGCAGAAAATTAAAGCTCATGATGTAGGGGATAACATATTAGCATGGGTAGAACATTAGTTGGTTGGCAGAAAACAGAGCATGCATAAATGCGTTTTTTTCTGATTGGCAGGATGTGAGCAGTGGAATTCCGCAGGGGTCTCTGCTGGGGCCTCAGCTTTTACAATTTATATCAATGACTAAGATGAGGGGACTGAAGGTATGGTAGCTAAATTTGCAGATGACACAAAGATAGGTAGAAAAGTACATTGTGAAGAGGGCATAAGGAGGTTGCAGATGGATATAGTTAGGTTGAATGAATGAGCACAAATCTGGCAGGTGGAGTATAATGTGGGAAAATATGAAGTTGTGAGCGTGAAGAATAAAAAGGCAGAGTATTACTTAAATGGAGAACAATTGCAGGATTGCGAGGTGCAGAGGGATCTAGGAGTTCTCGTGAATGTGTCACAAAAAGTGTGCAGGTACAGCAAGCAATTAAGAAGGCTAATGGAATGCTATCCTTTATTACAAGAAGAATTGAACATAAAAGTCAGGATATTATGCTTCAGTTATACAGGGCATTGGTGAGACCACATCTTGAATACTGTGTGCAGGTTTTGTCTCCTTATTTAAGGAAGAATATAAATGCATTGGAGGTGGTTCAGAGGAGGTTTAAGAACATAAGAACTAGGAGCAAGAGTAGGCAATTCAGCCTCTCGAGCCTGCCCCGCCATTCAATATGATCATGGCTGATCTCATTTCAGCCTCAACTCCAATTTCCCGCCCTGTCCCCATGACCTTTCAACTTGTTACTAATTAAAAATCTGTTTATCTCCTCCTTAAATTTATTCAGAGTCCCGGCATCCACTGCATTCTGAGGTAGCGAATTCCACAGATTCACGACCCTTTGAGAAAAGTAATTCCTCCTCATCTCTGATTTAAATCTACCACCCACTAGTCTAAAACTATGGTCTCTCATTCTAGAATGCCCCAAAAGGGGAAACATCCGCTCCATATCTACTTTGTCTATCCCCTTTAGCACCTTATATACCTCAATTAGATCTCCTCTCATTCTTCTAAACTCTAGCGAGTATAGGCCTAAATTGCTCAATCTCTCCTCATAAGACAAGCCCCACATCTCTGGAATCAATCTAGTGAACCTCCTCTGAACCGCCTCCAATGCAACTACATCCCTTCCTCAAGTAAAGGGACCAAAACAGTGCACAGTACTCCAGGTGAGGCCTCACCAATGCCTTGTACAGTTGCAACAACACTTCCCTATTTTTATACTCTATTCCTTTAGCAATAAATGCCAAAATTCCATTTGCCTTCCTTATTACCTGCTGTACCTGCATACCAGCTTTCAGCGATTCATGCACGAGGACACCCAGATCCCTCTGCACTGAAGCATTCTGAAGTATCTCTCCATTTAAATAATAAGTCGCCTTTTTCTTCTACCGATCAAAATGGATAACCTCACACTTATCCACATTAAACTCCATCTGCCAAATTTTGGCCCATTCACCTAACCTGTCCATATCCATTTGTAAATTTCTTGTTTCTTCATTGCAACTTACTTTCTCACCTATTTTGGTATCATCTGCAAATTTAGCTATAGTACATTCTATCCCTGAATCCAAGTCATTAATATAGATTGTAAATAGTTGGGGCCCCAAGGACTGAACCCTGTGCCACCCCACTAGTTACAGCTTGCCATCCAGAAAAAGGCCCATTTATCCCGACTCTCTGCTTTCTGTTGGTTAGCCAATCCTCTATCCAAGCTAATATATTACCCCTAACTCCATGTGATTTTATCTTGTGTATTAATCTTTTGTGCAGCACCTTATCAAAGACCTTCTGGAAGTCCAAATATACTACATCTACAGGATCCCCATTATTCACTTTGCTTGTCACATCTTCAAAGAACTCTAGCAAATTAGTCAAACATGGTTTACTCTTCATAAAACCATGCTGACTCTGATGGATTGCATTTTGACTTTCCAAATGCCCCATTACTACTTCTTCAATAATGGATTCCAACAATTTCCCAACAACTGACACTAAACTAACTGGTCAATAGTTTCCTACTTTCTGCCTCCCCAACTTTTTGAATAAGGGCATTATATTAGCATTTTTTCAATCTACTGGAACCTTTCCAGGAGCCAGGGAATTTTGGAATATTATAGCCAATGCGTCCACTGTCTCTGCTGCCACTTCCTTTAAGACCCTGGGATGTAGGCCATCAGGTCCTAGGGACTTGTCACCCTTTAATCCCAATAGTTTGCTCAGTACTTTTTCTCTAGTGATGGTGATTGTTCTAAATTCCTCCTTCTCTATAACCTCCATAACCACTACCTGTTACTATTGGGGTGGTACTAATGTCCTCCATCGTGAAAACTGAGGCAAAATATTGATTAAGCTTCTCTGCCATTTCTGCGTTCCCCACTATTAACTTCCCTGTCTCGTCCTCCAAGGGACCAACATTCACTTTAGCTACTCTCTTTCCTTTTATATACTTGTAGAAGCTTTTGCTACTAGTTTTTACATTCTGCGCTAGTTTTTCTTTCATAATTTACCTTTGCTCCTTTTATATATTTTTTTAGTAACCCTTTGTTGATCTTTAAAAGTTTCCCAATCTTCCAGCCTGCCACTGACCTTTGCAATTTGGGATGCCTTAGTTTATGCCTGTATATTATCTTTAACTTCCTTGCTTAGCCATGGATGCTTTTCCCCCCTCTTACCACCTTTCTTCCTCTTTGGAATATATTTTACTTGGGAGGAATTAAATACCTCCTTAGATATGTGCCACTGTTCATCAACTGTCCTATCTTGTAGTCTTCCTGCCCAATCCACTCGGGCCAAATCTGCCCTCATGCCTATGTAGTTACCTGAACACTATTGTGGGACTCAAGTTTCTCGCTCTCAAACTGAACTTGAAGTTCTAGCATGCTATAATCACTCTTCCCTAGAGCATCCTTTACTAGATTGAACCTGGAATGAATGGGTTGTCTTTTGAGGATAGGTTGGATAGACTGGAGTTTAGAAGAGTGAGGGGTGACTTAATTGAAGTATAATAGATCCTGAATGGTCTCAACAAGGTGGCATGGAAAGGATGTTTCCTCCTGTGGGTGAGTCCAGAACTATGGGGCACTGTTTTAAAATTAGGGGCCACCCTTTTAGGACAGAGGTGAGGAGAATGTTTTCTCTGAGAGTTATGCAACTTTGGAACTCTCTGCCTGAGAAGGCAATGGAGTCAGGGGTCATTGAATATTTTTAAGACGGAGGTGGATTGATTCCTTTGCCTAACAGGAATCTAAGATTACCAGGGGTAGATGGAAATGTGGAATTTGAAACACAAACAGATCAGTAATGATCTTATTGAATGGCAGAGCAGGCTTGAGGGGCTGAATGGCCTACTTTTGCTCCTATCTCCTATGTTCTTATGTCCAGCAAGGTAAGCTTAAACCAAAGCAAAATCAGAACCTTCTACATCCAAAGCCCTAACTAGTTCATGACGTGATCAATCGGGGGAGCTCAGCCAACAAATAGATGTTAAACTGACGTTAGCCTATCTCACCAGTATAGCTTCTAGCAAAATCAGTATCAAAAGCTCTGGTCTAATGTGTGTTCCAACAGTGGTTTTACACTGTAGCTAGTATCTAATACATTTTTAAAAACTGATGTACAAGTTGAAGACTGAGAGCAGGTGATAGCAGTTGACACTGCTGAGGAGGCACCTGTAGCTCCTGATGCCTCCCCTCTGCTCACCATCCAAGGCAATTTCAAACTCCTCTGACTATAACAGGCCCATAAGCAACATTACACAAATGCCTAAAATAAGTACTGGCACACCTAGTTACAGACATAACTGGGAGCTCTCCTTTACTAAGTGCACCAGGTGCAATAACAATATGTTTTGTCAATGATAAACAGACATGTTTATCATTGACAAAACATATTGTTCAGTCTGTGAACAGGATGACACAGCAATACTGAAATAATTAACTAATGATCTTGAACATCGTAGGTTAATTAACATTGCAATAATGATTGGTCCAGCAGAGTGTGTTTGTCTGTGTGTGTGTGTGTGTATATATATATATATATATATATATTGTCTGTGTGTGTGTCTATGAGAGAGACCAAGAGACTGTGTGTGAATGTGAGAGCAAATGTGTGAGAGAGAGAGAGAGAGAGAGTGTGTGCATGTGAGAGAGTGTGCAAGAGAGAGCATAAGAGCATGTGATCGAGCGCGAGAGCGTGTGAGCAAGTGTGCCCAAGAGAGTGCATGCAAGAGAGAGTGCAAGAGTGTGTGTATATTTTTATATACAACCTTGTTGCCATTGTTCATGAGTCAGAACCTTTTATAGCATGTAACATACATGAAGTATCAGGACCACTGATTTGCAATGATTAGTTAAGCTCAGTCGTGTTTTATTACAGAATTTTGTAGGCATGTTAGCACTACTTTCAGGCTCAAATGCTATGATTACATGTGCATTTGCATGGAAATTGTAGATCTCTGAACTCAATTACTATGTAAAGTTTAATTATGTTAATAACAATTTATTTTACTTCCTTTTTCAAAACTCAGGAAGATTTTACAGTTTGCACATAGTTAAAAAATTGCATGTAGCAAAATTGGGATCAAGGACAACTGGGAGATCATGTGGGTTGGTAATTTAGTCTTAGGAGTCCAGAGTATGCTATTATGGGAGCATTGGAGAGGGGTAAAGGGTTTGTATGCACTTGTTGGGTATGGGGGTGTGGGTGAGGGGTGGGGGTGTTGTTAGCAATGGGTGGGATCTAAATTGGAAGAGGGGCCAGAGGTCTGGATGCTCTGCATGGTTGGTATGACAGTAAAGAAGGAACTTGAGATCTGACAGCATTGGACTGGCTGTGGAGGCATGCAGGACCATTAGGTAGGTGACAACTGCACGCCATTGCTACAGCCTTTCTTGATGATGGGTCACCTGTGGAATAAAAGGTATGGGCACAGGGTTAAAGTGATGAGAGGCAGAAAGTTACAATGGCTGAGAGCTGAGACTCCAATCAAAACAGCTTTGAGGGGACTTGTTGAAGATTCACAACAGGAACCCTTATATGTAAAATACAAAGGAAACATTTTCAAGTCATTCTACTCTTGCCCCTGTGCCCAGAGCCCAGAATCTCGAGTCAGGAACCGATCACAGGCCAGTTGGAAAAGCTATGAGGAGAGTCTAGTCTTGGCACTGATGAGGAAGAGGAGTACACTGCCAGCACAGTGGGGGAACGGAGGGGGACTAGTAATTTCTTGACAAGTATTTTTTTCTCCACTGACTGAAGAAAACAATTTCTTTTAGAAAAAAAATCTTCTAGTCATACTTAAAAACAATGTGCGCTTCTCACTGTTAGAAATACCTTTTCAAAAAATTCTCTGCCCCCGCCACCACTGCCATACTCTGATCTCAAGGCTCCCAACCACATTCAAAGCAATTACCTGTCAATCCAATGTGAAGAATTGGCTTAAAGTTGCTCAACTGCATTTACACCACTTTCATTACTTTAGAAGGACTGAAACCACACTTCAGGCTACTTAAGCCAATTCCTGGAAACTTCTGAGAAGGTAACTTTTAGGATTGCTGGTGGGTCACAAGGGTGGGTTGGGGCTTGGACACTGAAAGGAGAAATCTGGTAGTGCCAGAGAAATGGCAAGCAGTGTTAGTTTAGTGATACGGTTGCAGGGGTGAAAAGTAGCAGTTGTCAGGGATTAGACAGCCTGCTGCCAAGGCCCAATTTTAGCTGCTTCGAGATGGGTGGCATTTCCATCCTCAGAGCCTCCTATCTTAAAATTGTGCTGGTATTTGTTAAAAGTGATCAACAACGCCACCTATTGGGGTCTAAGCTTGGAGGACCAAGCTCAATGAATAAAATGAATAAGGAAATGAAATCACAGAATCAAGTATCTTCACAACATTACAAGATGGATGCCAAGCAGAGTTAAGAGAGGCAATAGAAAGCAAAAGTTAGGTTTTGAATAAGCTTTAAGATTTTACAGAGAAGAAGCCAAGGGAATGACTTGCAGAGACCTTCAAAGAGCAGGGCTGAAAGCTCTGTCACTAATGGTAGGGGTCATGATGTATTGAAGCACATAGGAGGGAGACCCAAGTATAAGGACCAAAAGATAGTGACAAAGATGTAGGGCTAGAGGAGATTGGCTCATTTTTCACTCCTTGGTTTATGTATCGTAAGGATAATTTATTCACACTTCCCCTCAATACAGACTAGAATTGAAATTGGTTTGTCGTTGGGCTGCATGACTTACTAATACACTGTGCATTTACCCACTTGACCTTTGAGGGAGGTGAACTTTTACTTTTAAAAACATTCAGTTCCCCACACAATTTAAAATTAAGTTATTTACCTAGGTTACTGAATTTATTCCATTCGTAATACTGGGCACATTCACCAGTGAGAGAAACTGCAGTTGCTCAGAGGTCAGAGAAGCTATTCTAATGTGAAAAGGCTGGTGCACTTGTGACTTTCCTAATGTTGCAGGAATATTTGCACAGGTCACTAACACAGAAGTGCATCACAGGCCTGCAGAGGCAATGGAAACCCACAAACTGGCCTAAAATGGCAGTTCCAAACCAAAACTAAAGATCCCAACGAAAGCCATAAGTTCAAACCCCAACTCAAAGAGCATTTCACTGCATCTGAGGACAAGAACTTCAGGTTTTTTATATTAGATGGCTGCCTCTGATAGAGCTGCTAAACTGTGTGCGATACCACATGGGCCATACTGTCAGTGATTTACAAACACAACTGGAGGCTTCACCAATGGATCAACAACTGATGCTGCAGCTAATTGATTACTCTACTCAATCTACAAAATTACAATCAATGGTTCTTTAGGTTAAATGGCAGGCTAACATGCACTTAAAGCAGAACAGGAGGGTATTTTAATTTGCTTGAGGTTGCTGTATAAAATCTCCTGCATCATTCATCCTTATGGTTTAGGAGGGACCATTTTATTTCATGTAAGCATCTTGATTTTTTTTTTCTTTGCCATTGGTTTTTGTGGATTTTCAGTTTGGAGACGGAACTCAAAGGCTCTCCCATCTCACCTTGGCGTTGTAAGATGTTAGCCGTAGTTCGATAAGCCTTAAGGTATTCGTGGCCTTAGGTAATTCAACAGTAGGTATTTATAAACTGCAAGAACCTATACACATAGGTAGAGTAAAGGCCCAAACTAGGAGCTGTCACCATGCTTGCTCCTATGCACAACTCTGACCAACACTACACTGAACCCCAGGTACAAGTCATGTGTTCTCTTACATCACTGTGTGGGCAGTTGTGTACTCAGTGCCACATTAACCATTTATGTGCCAGACTCTAATACTGCACTTGGGATAAAGTTGGATTGAAATGGCTAACTGGTCCCTCTCCCTTGACTGTATGAACGGATAAAACAGCTGGAATCTGGTCTAATACTATTCTATTTACAATGTCTCATTCGTTTCAGACAATATTAGAATTAACTGCTACAAAAAAAACCCAGCATAAAATCTTAAAAAGGATTTTTTTCACAATATTAATTAGTAGCAATCAGTATAATATAATCAATACAAATCAGTAGAAATTGGAATTCATCCTAACCATGTCCATCGTATACAATTAACACCTTTTATTTTAATTAATACTTTCTCCTCTTCCTTAAGGAGAAACCCGATCAAATTACTCTCAACACTACATGAAATGGGCCTGGCATTTGTCCCATATCAAGACTGTCATGCCTCTTCACTTCAATGTCTCCTTGCAGGAATTAGATTGCAGTCCATAAACCTCTATCACAAAAGATCATTAACTTCTTCACTAGCCCATTCTGTTAAAAGAAAAGTTGTATCTACAGTTCTCTGGTATGTCCACATAACTGTCACAATACTTCACAATAGTAATTTCAATACATGAAGCACCTTGAGATACCATGATGTGATAGGGTGCTAAGTGCAAATACCATATTACCTGCTGTGAATTCATGCCACAAGCATGCTCCCGTGTTGATTTTGCTAATCATTTTACAATAATTCTTTCACTACTTTCTCAGGTTTTATTGCAGACTCTCAGAATGTCACAAAGATGAAAGATTCCTCAACACAATACATAAAAAGCAAATCAAACATGTTTTACGTCACTTTCATTGAAAGTGCTATCATAATGGTGTCATGGTGCAGGTATCAATTAGGCATCCAGAAAGATTTATGGATGATTTTATTCAGCTTTGGGTCTATCTGTGTCCCAACAGTTGAAGTCTGCCAGGACATTGACTCCATGTCACTGATTTATGAGGATGCTTGCCCTAAATGGTTAATAATTGTTCCTTTCTGATAGAGCAATGTTATATCCCAGGAACCTACAGCAGGTTAACCACAAAATAGTGATCACATCATGGATATAATGGGCTGAATTTAGTGCTGGTGATGGGGGCCCCACTAATGGGCCCAAAAAGGTGTGTTGGTGGGGGGGGAGGTGGGGAAAGACCCCGCTAGGTCCTAAAATATTTTGTCAGGCATAATACACAATTCATCCTCCATCAAGCCTGCAGTTCCTTAAGTGCAACATATTTATGATAGAATTGCCACAGATGAACAAGCAACACTTCTAATCTCCACGTATGCACTGCAAATCATAACCCATCCACCATGAATTTTATAATTTCTCAGAACAAACCAAAAACTCTGAACTGACAGGTCATATAGCTCAGGGTTAAAATGGAGGATTGCTTATTGGAATAGTGAAATTACACAAAGGGATAAATGAGCAAATTTACAGTAATATTTTCCTTAATTCTCACCATTACTTTAAAAAGATTCTCAAACCAAAATAACTTAACAATCCCACCAAGTATTTTTCTGTACAATATATGCAGAGGTTTCATAAATATTGAGCAAACTCCCCGTTTTTGAAACAAGTTTCATGTAGAATCTAAGATAAAAGCAAAATACCGTGGATGCTGGAAATCTGAAATAAAAACAGAAAATGCTGGAAAAACTCAGCAGCTCTGGCAGCATCCGTTGAGAGAGAATCTGAGTTAAGGTAAAGTTATTGTTTCTTCCTTCACAGATGCTGCCATTCTTGCTGAGTTTTTATTTCATGTAGAATCTTATGTTTTGCCATCTTAGGAACATACAGTTTCCTCAGGTAAAGATTATTTCAGAAGTTCCTGACAAGCTTTGTGGAAGACTATTGTGCTAATTGGGTACTTTCACTATTATTTTGGCTGCTGGGATTTAGCTCTAACTCTACAGCTGTCTCTTGTGATCAAGTGATTGTAAAATAGTTCCAAATTGCACAGCCAGACAGACAGCTAGTGAGGATATTAATAGCCCATGGCTGTTTTCTGCAGCCATGTTACAGATGCGTCTTGCAAAATTTCAACAAAATTGACAGTTCTGGTTATATTGAACAGGATATGTTCATCGGTAATAACATTGCTACCTGTCAGCTGACAAATATGTCCCTGCATGGTACAGCAAGTGCCAGTTTTAAGTCGCCTCATACATTATTGTTTTGCACTAACATTGTGGATATAATAGAACTGAGATGCACACACAGCATCGGGGCTTTCACCCTGACGTCATTCCTGCCAGGGCCGGAGCATGCATGACCCAATCACCTCCATTTTCGAGTGGTTTCTCCTACTCCCCGAGACTCTCTCTAACAGGCCAGCTCGCTTTCTTGATGACCCAGCCTTCCCACTGGCCGCTCCTCTCCTTGATCCTCCATCTAGGGGGGGGGGGGTGCCTGGGTTGTGGGGGCACAGGGAGGGTCCTGGGCTCCGGGGGTGGGGAGAGTGTCCTGGGCTGAGGGGGCGGGGAGAGTGTCCTGGGCTGCGGGGGCGGGGAGAGGGTCCTGGGCTGAGGGGGCGGGGAGAGGGTCCTGGGCTGAGGGGGCAGGGAGAGGGTCCTGGGCTGCGGGGGCGGGGAGAGGGTCCTGGGCTGAGGGGGCGGGGAGAGTGTCCTGGGCTGAGGGGGCAGGGAGAGGGTCCTGGGCTGCGGGGGCAGGGAGAGGCTCCTGGGCTGCGGGGGCAGGGAGAGGCTCCTGGGCTGCAGGGGCAGGGAGAGGGTCCTGGGCTGCGGGGGCAGGGAGAGGGTCCTGGGCTGCAGAGGAGTGGAGTGCACCCTGGGCTGCAGAGGAGTGGAGTGCACCCTGGGCTGCAGAGGACATAGGGTCACTGGCTGCAGGCAAAGTAAGAAGCATTAGCGTATTTCTTTTATATCTGTAAATTTATTTCATTTTATAAGTTTTATTTTATTTATGAATATAGGAATTTAGGAAGGTACTGTGGTAAAGTATTTCAACTCTGATGAAAAAGGTTCTGCAGAACCTAACTACAACTTTTACTTTGGCTGTAACAGGAAAATCTAATTTGCTCAACATTGTTTCATTAAGTTGCACTTTTCAGGAACGCAACTACAACATTAAGCAAGGACTTACTGCATCACAACTTCTTAAAGTCTCTTCTTTTCTTATCACATGACAGAAGCTCAGTGCAAGGTGCAAGATACAAAAAACACCTGAGGGAAAGTGCTGGACCTGTATCAAAGTAACTGTGTTCTACAAGTCAAATAATAAATTTATATTTAGGAACTTGTGAAAGTCTTAGAAGTTTAAGTTGAAATCTCCTGGCCACATGAATATTTCATTTGATTTATGGTATTATCCAAATACCTCACGCGGTGAACAACTGTGGAATGCAATCTTCTCTGTCACATATATTATATGAAAACACAGTGCTAGTAATTTATCTTGTGTTTCTGAGAAACAATCTCCATGTTCACTGAGGCAGGCCAATACATGAAGTCCTGCTTGGTGATATCATCCAGCTTGGTGATATCGTAGTGATAGCAAGCCTAAATAAGTTTATTATTATTCATTATGTTCCATGTTGGTTATCGCAACAGACCAGCTCCAGTTATGATGTTCTTGGTTTTAAAACATGCAGCCAATAACTACATTTACATTTTAATCTGTTTCTGAAACTCATTTGCTGCTGCAAAAGAAGAAGAAAGCTCATAGGATTTTGTCAAACAAATGATGAAATCCAAGAGTTTGTCACAATTAGAAAACAGCTACAACAATGGAACCAGTGATGCTGTGGATAAATTAATTGGATCCGTGCCTACTCATTGCTTTGATTGAATATTAGTGTTTTACTCGTTGAATAATAGAATATTAAATCACTAATATATACCTCAGAAGTATTAGATCAAAACTACTGAAATATTATATTGTATTCAGTGTGCTGTGTCATAAAGTGCTAATGTCACATTGGATGAATCAAATCCATTCTGATTACTTTAGATGTCAATAGCCATCTAACAGATTAAAGCACCAAAGTATATTTTAGTAGTTTCCTTTCAAACATTTTAAAGTTATCCGAATATCTGAGCAACTAGAGTGAATTTAACTACACTTCAGTCTCTATTAAGTAACTGTATTGCTGGCTGGATTCCATGCAGATTGGCAAAGCTCTCCCAATTAAATCCTGAATCGGTTTTTTTGATATAGGATGAATGGTGGTGGGTAGGGAGTGATTAGGAAGCTGCTTCTCTAACTGATGGATTTAAGAGGACAGTACAAATATGAAAGAAAGGTTTGATCAATTTGTAACTATAAAATCTGATGTGACTACAGCCGTGAATATCTTTCCCTTATTTTTATTTCAATTAATATTCGCCTCTTTCCCTCGTATTTTTGTACTACCATCATTGTATCCCTCTGCTGAAGTCTCAATAATTGGATTTCACAAGGGCTGCTCCAGAAGTGGCCCTTCAAATTTCTTTCTCTTGTACAAGAAAGTCCCTGCCCACCAGCTTGTACCTCAGGTCATCACTTCTAAGATTGGGAACTCACCATTCTACTGCACTGCCTAAAACAGTACACTCACCTTTATTACAATTTGCTGCCAATGTTTGTGTGGGTCAATTAAGGGACATTGTTCCTTTTCCAAGGTGGTTGAGCAAACATCATTTGGCTATAAGAAAGCAATTGTGTGACTTGCACTGCAAAACAATTCTGATCACTCACAGAAACATTATTGAAACACTTGTATACAGTACAAGACACAATGCTTACTCCCTCCACAACATTATAATTCCCTCCTGTAAAAAGCTATCTCCAATAAAATTAAATTTTACCATCTCCATCTATGATCTATGACCCTTGATCCTTTGTTTGGAGGCAGCAGAATTATTTTATATTAGCTGCGTTTCTTTTTAAATACCAAGGCCTGGATTTTCCATGCCCACTGATGTTGGGTATGTTCAGTGGCGTGAGCAGACAATATGGCGAGAAGGCCAAAAATCGGTTTCATAACATCATGAAACCAGTTTGCAATCGTCTGCTCCGCCCATCGATGGCGGGCCTCGGTCCCCACCATCAGATGCAGGGAACCTCACTGTAATACATCAGCATATCATTGTCAGCCCAGCTCGCTGGACTCATCCCCCCACCGCTGCATCCTCCGTCCACATCAGTGGGAAAACACTCCGGTGCAGAACATGTCTTGACAAGTGTGACGTGCAGAAGTCAGGACTTACTGCCAGGGCTTTGATCACATCGCGGACGTCTGGGGAGCAGAAGATGTGGAGCCCGACAGCAAAGGGATCCCGGACGAATGTCCGTGCCATGCTGGGTGGATTCACATGGTCATGGCTCTGCAGCAAAGCAGCTCACAGAAGTTGGAAAGTCACCGTTGCTGCTCACAACAGATGATGGTCAAGGGGGTGGGAGAGGAAGGTCTAGGATCGGCTGGAAGAGCAAGAGGTGTCGGGGGGGTGGGTGAGGTTGAAAGGGGGGAATGAAGCTGTTGGGGGTTGAAGTTTGGAAGGGGGTAATGAAGGTGTTGCAGGGTGAGGTTGGGAGGGTGGACGGAGTATGGGGAGGAGGGGGTAACGGAGGAGAAGATGACAACTGTGGAGGTAGGTATAAGGGGGCTGAAAAGTGTAAGGGAAGGAGCTCAGAGGGGGAAGGAGTGCAGAGAGGGGAGGGAGTCCAGGGGGAGGAAGGAGTGCAGAGAGGGGAGGTTCCCTGGGGGGTGGAACGGTGGACAAAAAAGTAAGAATGATGGAAGGAGTCGGGAAGGGGGAAGGACTACAGCTGGAGGAAGAAATGAGGGTGTCTGAGGGAATCAGGCAGGGGGAAGGAGTAAGGCTGGAGGAAGAAGTGAGACAGGAGGAGAGGCAAGGCTGAATGAAAGATTCGTGGGAGGGAAGGACTAAGGGTGGCGGAAGAAGTAAGGGTGTCTGAGGGAGTCCAGAAGGGGGAGGGATTAAGCGTGGGGGGAGTCTGGAGGGGTAGGAGGACTAAGGTGGGGGAAGGGGTTCCGGGGAGGAAGGGGTCTGGGGGTGCAGGGAAGGGATTCCAAGAAGGAGAAGGGGTCCAGAGTGGGGGTTGTCCAGGTGAACATGCAAGGGAGGGGTCTGATGGGTCCATGACTCCTAGGGAGCGAACAGTGGGTGGGTGTAGTATGAAGGAATGGTAAGAATGACCGAGGACAGAGTAAGGCAGTAAAGTGGGAGGGTGAGGGCTCAACGGTAGCAGTAGAAGGGACAGCAAGGGTGGTTGGTTGGTACTCAGAGGTAGGCTGGACCCTGGAGGCGGGAAGGAGGTGAATGTGGACAGGATTTTTGCGAAGGAAGGGAACGTGCACGTTCACCTGGACATCCTTGAAGGAAAACGGTTGTAGCTGGTAGGTTACCGAGGGGAGCTGGAAGATGATGCCAGAGGGGTTAACTGTGATGGGGGAAAGGAAATAGGTGTCTGGGGGAGTGGAAAAGACAGGGGGAGCTGACAAAAAAGCAAATCGAGGCCATGCTGCCCAAATTGAAAGTAAAACGACAGAGGTGGTGGGTGACATCAGGTGCTGCTTGGGAGTGTGGTCACTGGATGGGGGGAGGGGAGATGCAGGTCAGCTCAGGTGGACAACTGAAAGCAAATCCCAGCAAGCAGCATTGAAAACGTTTAGGGCATTGGGATGAGTGTGATACGTGAAGGATCTGCGTGCATGGGAGAGTGTTTGCTCGAGACTCTGAAAGGCCCTGCCACACACATACTTCTCCCTCCTGAATCACTTATTGGCCATCTGCTCCCTCTGTGCTGACGGAGGATGAGGTTGACGGGGTCACAGGCAAAGGGGACTCAGAGGAAGTGGGCCTCTGAGATTCCTGAGTAGATGCTCCAGGGGTGTCCAGCTGCCGCTCCTCTTCCCTTCGGGAGCCCAGGGTCCTGGCCTGACTTCTTGAGGGGAAAGAGCACCTGGAGGGATGTTTAGCTGCCCTGCTTCCCTCTCGCGTTGCCACCACAGGAACTCACCAATGGCTCTCATGATGGAGTGCAGGTCTATGTGCATCTCCCCGTTCTGTTGGATCAGGGTGTCCATGACATCCACCATCCACCTCATGGAGATCTCCATACATGCACATCAGGGCACCACTTCATCAGAGGGCAGGCGGGCGCACCTCTCCAACTCACGTGCCACTCTGTTGAGGGCTTCCAACAGCTCTGCATGATGTTCCCATGCCTTCTGCTGACTCTCCAGGATGAGTTGGAAGGCCACTAGAGGTTCGTCATCTGACTCGGACCTCACAGATGCCTGATCCCGAGGAGTCCTCCGAGTGCCGGGAAGCTCACACGATCCTGTCTCTTGCTGCTGTGAACACGTGTCCGTGCAGTGACCACTGGATTGTGAACCCAAACCTGCTCTAGATCTAGGTCTCACCAAGGTGTGTGTCTCTGCGTTGGTGGAGGGTGTGGGTAAGTGCTGTGATGGGTCTTTCAGGCTGCTTATTCCCAGCTTTTCAATGGAGGAGGTGCCCTCTTGACTGGAGGTGAGGACGTGGATGAAGGTAAGGGAAGGGCTGGCTGAGGGTGTCGGTTGCTTGGCAGAGCTCCCTGTGAACCAAAGTAGAGATAATTAGTGTATGGCAGCAGAGTCAAAAGCAGGAAAGAGCCCTCACATTTGTGTTGAGAGAGGAATGATGTGGTGCAGGATCCTTACGAGGGTGTTTGCTGCTGACCTCACCATCACCGCAGGCATGGTCCATGTCTTCACCAGTCAGTGCGATGGCACACTCCTCAAAGTGAATGAGGGGCCTAATTTGGCCACTCCACCCCCGGTCTGGGACCTTTTCCTGTTGATGTTAGCAGGCTTCTCCTGCATGGAAACAGGAGAGAAGGTGAGCAGAACACAGGACACAGCAGGGAATGTTTGTGTGGTGAGCGGAACCATGGATAGGATGAGGATGTGAGCTCGAGAGGATATGAGCCTGATGGAGATGTGGGGGTGTGTGTGACAGTTAGTGGTGTTGTCCCTTTGAGGTGTGAGAGCCCAGTGGATGTGTGATGGGTTTGTGAGTGTGAGTTGAGAGTAATGAGAAGAGTGAGTTTTGAGAGTAATGAGAAGAGTGAGTTACCCTGGCAGAATGGATGAGACCATTCATCCTGTAGCAATACTGGGTGGCTGTCCTCTTTTGCTGGGCATTGGCACTGCCACTGCCTCCCAAGCTGGATTAGGGAGGTCGCTGCCCATCCTGCGGCCAGAGCAGGGGTAGAGGATATTACAGTGAGCCTCCACTGCATCCAAAAGGCACTCAAGGGATGCATCATTGAACCTGGGGTTTGCAGTTTCTTTGCCTTTCAGGGCAATGTCTTCTTTGTAGCAGTCGTGGGCTGGAATCACTGAGAGGTGTGCACACGGCTGGTGCCCAGCATGATGAAGCGGCAAGGTGATGGTGTGGCATCACACCATGAATGAGAGCCCGCCCGCCATGAAGTTGGCATGTTGCCCAGGAATGCATAATTAATGAGGTGGGTTTGGGATGATACAGCGTGAAAAGCCACCATTGCGGCCATTTTACCTGCCTGCTCCCACACTTAGTGCAAATCTGGGGTGATTCCACCCCATGTCTTCCTTTTTTTTATTTATTCTCAGGATGTGGGCTTCACTGGAGCGAAGACCACATCCCGAGAATGAATTAAAAAAAGACAACATGGGGAGGATTCATCCCAGGTTTGCACTAAGTGCAGGAGCAGGCAGGTAAAACGATGAAAGTACAGACCCTCGCTGGGTACTGGTATCTTACTCAACTGGCCATAATTTAAAAGCAAGCCTCAATGATGAATTTCAACAGATACATCTCAGTCAAGTCTGATCCCATCCTCACCAGCCACATGTACTCACTTTCCAGCAGTAATCACTGGATAATGATCATGGGAACCGTGGCCACATTTTAACTTGCACCGTCCAGGATGATCACTAAAGAAAATTTTAACAACCAGCATTTCCCTGAGTAAAATCAGCTAATTGGGAGGAGGACATGTCTGCTCTATGTAGTTCAGCACAACACTAGGGAGCTGCATTTACCCACCAAGCTACATGATGAACCACATCTTTTTTTTTTCACGTTATGACACTATGCTTTTAGCCCTCACAAAGTTTCTATGAGACATCAATAGCTGTGATTAGTGGTAAGAACAGAAGCATTTAGAAAGCACCTTTCACAGCCACGAGACACCCCAAAGCACTTACCCATGAAAAAGTAGTCGATGTTGTCATGTCGGAAATACGGCAGCCAATTTGTGCACAGCCAGCTCCCACAAACAGCAATTAAATAAACAACCAGATCATCTGTTTTTATGTGTTTTAGAGATTAACCTTGGCCAGGATTCCAAGAAAACTCCCCCGCCCTTCTTCAAAATAGCACCATGGGATCTTTCACAAACACCTGAGAGAGAAGATGGGGCTTTAGTTTAACATCTCAATCCAAAGACAACACTTCCAACAACGAAGAATACTCTCCGTGTTGCACTGGAGTATCAGCCTATGTTATGAGCTCAGGTCTCCAGAGTGAGACAATGCAGTACATGAGGCATCCCTCTTGTTATAGAAAAGCAATTTGCAGGTGACTACCACACAATGTATAATGGGTCGTTAAAAATTAGATAATCTATGAGAAGTTATTCCTTAGCTTTCAATTCCCTGGAGGAATAAGCCTGCTGATGCTATTGATACAGTGAGCACTTATATGTTCTCTGAAGACATTTATATATTGGCATGTTCCACTTTCTTGGATCACTCAACAATAACCAATATGGAAAGACTTGGTCATGAACTAAACATATGACCGTCATTAGACACACATGAAAACGGCTGAAAGCACCACTCAGAGTATAAAGAAAGTATAGAACCAGCAAAATACCAAATATAATATTGTACCAGTAGGCTAAGCAAAATAACCCACTTGGCTTCAAGCAGTTGTGAATACACTGGTCACTCAATAATCAGAGTGAAACCATCTGAATAATATTAAATCCTAGGCATTTTTATGCTGAGGTCTGAGCTGAATAAAAACAAAATTGCATTGATACAAAAGCATTCACTAAATATCATCAAGCATAGTTTCCCCTCTTGCTGGGACCACGAGCATTACATTGGAAGGACTGCCCAATGCTTAACCCAGTGAATTCGCTGAGATCAGATTTAAACCTTGTTGGTGAGCTCTCAGCTACATTGCCATCCATGTACCTGGACTCACTTCCAGGTTCTGAAAGGGGAGGTGGACATGTTGCGGGGGGAGGTGGTGGTGGTGTGCAGGGAGAAGAGCAGGAGGTTAGGAAATGGCTGCAGCAACAGGCATCTGCCAAGAACATTTATGTCATCTGATACTGGTACTAAAATGTCCCAATATAAACGTCTTCATCAGAAGTCCTTTTATTGATTCTACTGACAGCTTTGGACCATTGAAAGATTTTGATGCTTTGCGTATCATCCACTAATGCTAGATACCTGTCTTCTTCTGGCACCTCTAATCTACAGTGTTTCTAATGTGAAAATAATGGAAAATGCCACGCATGTTATCACTGCAAAGTGATCAGCTAATTTGTATGCACCTGCTTAATCAACAGCAAACATTACCTCCACTGGAAAATGTTTTTTTAAATCGTTCATGGGATGTGGTGCCGCTGGCTAGACCAGCATTTATTGGCCATCCCTAATTGTCCTTGAGAAGGAGGTGACGAGCTGCCTTCTTGAACCTCTGCAGTCCATGCGGTGTAGGCACACCCACAGTGCTGCTAGGGAGGGAGTTCCAGGATGTTCAACTATAAATTAGTGGTCTAGAGATACTGGTCACCAGCCAGTTTACCGTCCCCAAAGCTGAGAGGAAAACCCTGTCATCATTATTGCCAAGAAGACAAGAATTTTGCCTCATCAGTCTGTGACAAATTTCAAAGTTGCTTGTTTCTTTTTCTACCTGCGTGGTGCAAATAAAATGGTTGGAAAGCAATAGGTTAGCACCTTAATGTACGTATTAGGATCTCATCCTTTGTCAACACTTCAACTGGGTTAATCAGGAGAAAGGTAACTGACTGAAGAGTGGTAAGGAAAATGGAAATATGCAGTCAGGGGAGCCAACTTCACAAATCCACCAGTCAAAAAGCAGCAGTTTCAATCATGCTGGGAAGGATCAGCCTCGTTATAATTAATATACAAATTCTAATTTGGCTTAAGTCTCGAAAAAAGAAAAGGATTCAACATTGAGTATATAAGATATGGTGCAGCACTGCACAAGTTAAATATTAAAATATATTTCCTGACACGAATATGGATCTGTTTGGGGGGGGTGTCCAAGTGGTCATTGTGTATACTTTCATTTTTAATTAATAAAATGTTTTCTAATGCTCCACATGCTATGCCCAGCAGTAATTTGAGTACATTGGTCTTGCTGAGATAACAATGGTCACACTTCATGAACTAAGTTACGCTCCTGTTATCAATTTAGTAACTATTAAAATCTTGCAATTTTAATTGATTTAAAATGCTGTACCAGCATAGATCAAAATTGCACAATTTCTCCACAATCTGAAGAGCTATGTAGTAAAACCTAGTCCTCTTGCAAAAATTCTTTACTTGACCCTTAAATTACACTTTCACTCACATCTTCATTTTTTCACCCACTATTTTTATGTTCAGAAGAACTTATGATTCTTTGACAGAACAAGAGCTATATTCTGGCAGTGGAGTGGGTCAATTATATGATAAAAATTTCCTTTCTTTTGCAATTGCAGTTTACAAGGATCAAACCCAAGATGGTCAGAGATCTAAGAATGATAATAAGTTCACTATTGATCAGCCACTTATTTTACTGAGCAAATCACAGACTGATTTATCTGTCTACCACTTTGCGCCATTGGTAGTCTATTTGAAAAGTATAATCACAACAGGCACCATCACCAAAATTGCAATACTGCAATCACCTGAGATGGAAAGCTGAATGACTTTATACACAAAAATGGATGACAAGATCACATTTAAGCTTGGAGACATATGTATGAAATAGATTTGATTTATATTCTCAACTGAAATCCTTATAAATTACATGTAAAAAACCTATTTAAATTCTGCAGCCATGTTAATTAAAAACAACCTCAAACCCATTCAAACGATAATAGGTAATGGACATGCAGTCCCATAAATCATTCATTTCATTAAAGCTGTTCAGTACAACTAAGTGTCAAGGAAAGAGATTATGACACTACTTTGACAATTAAAGTTAAAACAACTAAATTAACTACTACTCTCATTGAACGAACTTTCATAGAAACCATGAAATTGCTGTAGCCTGTCTGCCTTAGCATGTTGAATAAAAGGCACAGCTACCAATTTTACTGAATGCAAAAAAAATTATGATAGTTACAAAGAACAAAACTTCTTCATGGCACTTCTGTATATTTAACAAAACCTCTGACTGGATCATTCAGTCAGACTGATGTATTCCTTGGTAAATTTTGCCTGCAGTCTGATATATCTGACTAAATGTTGAAACATTTAATTGAATGGTGTCTTCTACTGAGGATTTACAGCAATCCAGAATATTTTACTTGAATCACAAATGCCAAAACATCTCAGTTAGGAGCTTAAAGCAACAGTACAGAACTTTCATATCACATTTTCTTTTTGGTAATTTAAAGTGCATTGTTTACCTGGTTAAATAGTTAATAAGTCATTTCACTAGGTTTTTTATCTAAAGATACCCAGTTGATTGGTAACATTAAACCACTGATTTTAATATACTCTGGTAGACTCTAATAGCTTAGTTAGTAAACACACTGTGTGGAGTTCTACCATACCATAATGAATTGGAAGATTTTAGGTTCAATCTATATCTTGTTTCTCCTGCAATCCATATTCAAGCAAACATCAATAAAGCAACTAATTTGGATCTGTGGATTCTTGCTTGTTCCAGGAAAATACCTGCCTGAAAATTCTTTAATAAGGTAGGAATGTCCCTTTGCTACATTCACTCAATCTTCTGCAAATGTGAACAACACTGATTAAAGATTCTCTGAACATAATTTGCAAAATGCTGTGGAAGTCATTCAGAAATTGATCTGAATGCCACATAAATCAACTACAACGGTGAACTGGGCACTGTAAACTAAAAAGATGTACATTTTCGAATATTAGCACTTGCATCACATTTGGATTATTTCATCATTTTGTGCCGTATGTGACAACATTTTGTGCCAGCATCGAGTCATCAACAGCGAGCATTTGATAGTTTTGACATGACATTGCAAAATGGAAAAGCCTCGTTGTGTTACTTTTAATAAATGTATCTCTTGCTTTCTGCTACTGCCTCACTGTCCCACTCCCAACCTCTCTCTGCCCTTTCTGCCTCCCACTCACCACCCCTTTCCCGAGCTCCTGTCACCCCACCGCTGGTGGTGAGGGGTGGGAACAGGGCAGTTAGGAGGTGGCGAGCAGGGGGCAGCAACGGGGCAGCTAGAGACTGGGAGCAGGGCCGTGAGTAGGGCGGTGAGGGGGGTGGCGAGCCCCCACCCTTCCCTCATCATGCACCGCCACACCAAACCCCCCCACCCCACCCCCCAACCCCACCCACCGCCATCCCCCACAGGGCCTCCTCTCCTGGCCCCACCAAGAGATTCCTAGACTTACCAGCATCCTGGACCCATAGCACTTTGTTTCGTGAGTCTATAGTTCCAGCAGTGACCACTGTTCCCAGTGGCGCTGCTGGAACTAGAGAGCTCCTGACCAGTCAGATCCACAAAGTGGTAAATGGCTGCAGGCAGCCATCAGGAGCAGGAGTCTGTTCTCCGCCAACTCTCACGCTGGTGGAGCAGGAGCCCTCCTATCCAAAAAATTCTGCTCCACATAACCAACTGGCTTGTGCAAGTGGGCAAACATGCTGACTCAACCCATGACCAAAGTAAAAGATAGCAGACGATGGTATGATAGCATTTTTGTTGCTGCTCCAACTCTTCCCTGCCTGATGGCACAGAGAATGAACGTCTGTTCAGAAGTTTTGCATTCCTCCACAGCCTCATCTAGTTTACAGCACTGCCATCAAAATCGGAGCCATAAAGCAACTGCAGTGATCAGTACTGAATCACAAAACAAAGCGAGCACCAAAATAGTACACATCACCTCATAAATGAAGGTTATTATAGGGAACAATATGTATCACATAGGGAACAAACAAAATAAAGGCTGAACAAAAAACACTTTGCTTCAGTCTCCTTCTTACAGGTAATATGTTGCATAATCCATATCTCTGGGATGGAAGGAGAAAGGGAGAGAGGGGAGTATGTCATAACAATCATCAGCACCAATATAACAGACCTCAGGGTTGCCTGGAGATTTAATGATTTGGAAAGTTAGATATGTATGCCACAGCTTCCTGATGTGGTTGTGTTCTTTACCCTAACCTTTGGTTTATAGAGATTTTGTTCCAAGGTGGATTACTGGGGAATTTTGTTTGGTGTAAATATTTTTATATATATGGTTTCCTGCAGGTGATTTTTCTTCTACTACGTAATGTTTCCTGGTACATTCTGCAGAGGCTGGAGAGAATTCAATGCTACGACAATAGGCATAATTACTTGAAGGACAATGAATACAACATCTGATAATAGCAAGAAAGCATTCTCGGGTTTTTATTGGAAAATGATGCATCAAATGTAACCTGAAAGATGTGCCAGATAGAATAATTGAAGGTGGAGACGTTAAGTGTTCAAAATTCTATGACAGTCTTTCAAACAAGTTGAGGTATATTTTCCTGTGTTTAACAAACTCATCCAAAACATTAACCTCTATATATTCATTCCACTGATGCTATCTTTTCTCCAAAGATTTCTATAACCGTAACTTTTTGCTGTTTGTATATTCTTATCTTAATGGTATGATGTATTTTCCTCCCATTTTATGCCCCTGTTGACTTTCTTTCCCCACAAACATTAGAAAACAAAAGAAAATGTGTCAATGCCTGTATTCCTTCCCTCTCCCCCCTGCTTATCAACAGTCAGAGCTTCAAGGTATCATACTGAGATGGGCACAATTACTAACTCCCTCCCTAACAGCACTGTGGGTGTGCCTACACCATATGGACTGCACTGGTGCAAAGCGGCGGCTCACCAACACCTTCTCAAGGGTAATTGGTGATGGGCAATAAATGGTGGGCCTAGCCAGTGACGCACACACCCTGTGAATGAGTTTTTAAAAACTGTTGCAGGATGTGCTGGAATCACTGGGTGGCAGCGAAGGTGAAAAATGTCAGCACAGCTTGACTGAAAGGAAATCCTCAAGCCCTCTTCCGACTACATCCACCCCCATTTTTGAGGCAAGTTGCAATTATGTGGATTTCTTTGTATCAGAAATTGAAGCTATTGATTCATCTGTCAGTCTCCCCAAGGCCCTTTGCCCTCCTTCACTCCCAGCACATCATTACCCCAGGTCCTATCTCAGAACAGGATTACCGATCCCCCTCAACCTCAGCTCTCAGCAAGTTTATCACTTCTGCTAAGCGTTCACTTGTGTAATGGATTAATGTGGCTTTCCAACCACTAGGGGAGGATAATGCCATTTTGTCTTCCCACAACAGTAGAACTAAATTGAAATTGTCTAAGCTCAATTCATAAATGACCCTTTACAACCAATAAGTCCACAGGATTCAAAACTTTAGGCAAAATAATATAGCAAAACAACAGAGTTGGTGGCAACGTTATCCTCTCTATCTTTCCACTGTACATTTTGGAATGACAATGCCTTCCACCCAGTTAGAAAGCTACATTAATCCATGACACAACAGTTAAATGTTTAAGAGGCATGTGATTGTGAATCATCACCTGCTGTTTCTTTCTCCAGATAACTTGAGTCCACTTTAAGTACTGTCTAAAAATTGATTTCTGAGAGTCTAGGCTAAAAACAAAAAATAGATGCTACATGAATAAGCACTATTAACATGTAATTTAAAGGAAAAAAAGCTACAAATGTCACAGAAAGAAAAAAAAATCCATTATTAAAATACCATCAAGGACATGCTTACTAAAATTTTTGGAAAGGATGATTCATCCATTAATAAAGCTTTTGAAAATAGGGCCTTCGCATAAAAGCTTCTCTGTTAGAATTCAATGAATTGTGTGGGACGACCACCATGCTAAATGGGATAGATTTCAAACAGATCTAGCAACTCAAGACTGGGCAACCATGGGGCACTGTGGGCCATCAGCAGCAGCAGAATTGTCCTCGACCACATTCTGTAACCTCATGACTCAGTATATCCCCCATTATACCATTACCAGGCCAGGGGATCAACCCTGGTTCAATGAAGAGTGCAGCAGGGCATGATAGGAGCAGCACCAGGCATACCTAAAAATGAGGTATCAACCTGGTGAAGTTACAACACAGGACTAATTGTGCGCCAAACAGCATAAGCAGCAAATGATAGACATAGCTAAGCGATTCCACAACCAATGGATCAGATCTAAGCTCTGAAGTCCTACCACATCCAGTCATGGATGATGGGTGGACAATTAAACAACCCACTGGAGGAGAAGCTCCACAAATATCTCCATCCTCAATGATGGGGGAGCCAAGCGCATCAGTGCGAAAGATAAGGCTGAAGCATTTGCAACAATCTTCAGCCAGAAGTGCCAAGTGTACGATCCATCTTAGCCTCCTCCGGATGTCCCCAGCATCACAGAAGCAAGTCTTCAGCCAATTCAATTAACTCCATGTGATATCAAGAAATGGCTGACAGCACTAGATACTGCAAAGACTATGAGCCCTGACAATATTCCAACAATAGTATTGAAGGCTTGTGTTCCAGAAGTTGCCACGCATCTAGGCAAGCTGCTCCAGTACAGCTACAACACTGGCATCTACCCAGCAATATGGAATTTTGACCAGGTCAAAAAGAGGACAAATCCATTCCGGTCAATTACTGCCCCATCAGTCTACTCTCAATCATCAGTAAAATGATGGATGGAGTCAATCAACAGTGCTATCAAGCGGCACTTGCTTAACAATAACCTGTTTACTGATGCTCAGTTTAGGTTCCGCCAGGGACACTGAGCTCCTGACCTCATTACAGCCTTGGTCCAAACATGGACAAAAGAACTGACCACCTGAGGTGACTGTCCTTTGCATCAAGGCAGCTTTTGACCAGTATGGCATCAAGGAAACCTAGCAAACCTGGAGTCAATGGGAATCAGGGGGAAAGCTCTCCGCTGGTTGGAGTCATACCTAGCACAAAGGAAGATGGTTGTGGTTGTCGTTCATCTCAGTTCCAGGGCAGCACTGCAGGAGTTCCTCTGGGTAGTGTCCTAGGCCCAACCCAATTCTTCAGCTGCTTCATCAATGATCTTCCTTTCACCATAAGGTCAGAATTGAGGATGTTTGTTGATGACTGCACAATGTTCAGCACCATTCGCGATTCCACAGATAGTGGAACAGTACCATCATTGAATCCCCTTTGTCAACATCTTAGGGGTCGCCATTGACAAGAAACTGAACTAGACTGAGATATAAACACCGTGGCTACAAGATCAAGTTAGAGGCTAGGAATCCTGCAGCAAGTAACCCACCTCCTGACTCTCCAAAGCCTGTCCACCATCTACAAGGCACAAGTCAGGAGATGGAATACTCTCCACTTGCCTAGATCAGTGCAGTTCCCACAACACTTAAGAAGTTTGACACCATCAAAGACAGAGCAGCCCGCTTGATTGGCATCTCATCCACAGACATTCACTCCCTCCATCACCAACGCACAGTGGCAGTAGTGTGTACCATCTACAAGATGCACTGCAGGAATTCACCAAGGCTGCTTAGGCAACACCTTCCAAACCCACGACCATTGCCATCTAGAAGGACAAGGGCAGCAGGCACATGGAAACATCACCACCTGGACGTTCTCCTCCAAGCCATTCACCAGCCTGACTTGGAAATATACCGCCGTTCTTTCACTGTCGCTGAATCAAAATCCTGGAAATCCCTCCCTAATAGCACTGTGGGTATACCCACACCACATGGACTGCAGCAATTCAAAAAGACAGCTCACCACTATCTTCTCAAGGGCAATTAAGGATGGACAATAAAAGCTGGCCTATTCAGCGACACCCACATTCCATGAATGAATAAAAAAAATGCAACCTTGTTCCTTTTTTGACTGGAGAATTCTAAAAGAGGACAGAATAAGTTCAGAGCAGCTGACACTTTTTAGTACTTTGACAAAATGTTGCCATAAAGGAGGCACTGCCCTTTGAAGATGTTAAACTGAGACTCCAGCTACTTGTATCAGTGCTTCATTTGGCATTAGAGACACCATGATACTATTCAAAGAAGGACATAGAGTTCTCCTGATATCATGGTTAACATTCCTACCAAAACCAACTACCTAAAAGCTAATAGGTGGCCATCGACTGTGGCTCTTTTAGTAATACTCTTGCCTCTGAGTCACAAGGTTTTGGGTTCAAGTCCCACATCGAGACTTGAGCACAAAAATCAAGGCTGACGTTCCAGTGCAGTACTGAGGGAGCACTGTCTGAGGTGCTGTCTTTCAGATGAGACATTAAATCAACATCTATTTGCCTGCTCGGGTGATTGTAAAAGATCCCATGGCACTATTGGATAAAGAGCAGGGGAGTTATTCCCAGTGTCCTAGCCAAAATTTATCCCTCAATCAACATCAGAAAAGGTTCAATTATCTTGTCATTATCATATTGCTGCTTGTGAGTATTTGCTGTGTAAATTGGCTGCCATGTTTCCTACATTACAACAGTGACCACACTTCATTGGCTGTAAAGCACTGAGACAATCCAGTGGTCATGAAAAGTGCAATATAAGTGCAAGTCTATCGCTCTTTCATCCTACTGGGCCTGTGAGAGCTTGCAAAATGGCTGCATTCACCTACATAAGATAGTCAGTATATCTCAAAGTAATTAATCCTGAGTGATGTTTCTGATAGACATGATGAGGTGCTACGCAATCCAACTCCCTTTACCTTAAAGAGTGATGAGCGGTAGAACTCACATTGATATTTTACGAGTGAGAAGTCTACATAATTCACAACTCTTTTGAGTTAAACCCCCTCATTTTCTTTTCAAAATTGAATAGTTTTGATGTTCGTCTCTCAAAAATTAGGGGAAAAGAACCCTCCAATTTTCAAAGCGGTCTGCAATCTATCACACTCTTTGTGATCATTTGTAAACCATACTCTTAACGGTTTTAGCAGTCTGCTCACAACCACTAACACTGCCAGCAAAGAACAATGTTCAATAAATACAATAGGTTAGAGCCACACTTTGTTCGCCCAGGCTCCAAATATTACATCTTACACCCTCATCCTCAGCTAGTTAAAATCAACATAAATTGCCATGTCCTCCTCTCAAAACTAGAACTCATTAGCTTATCCAGGCTATCCATCCTCCTACAAATAATCCGCTTATAAAATAAAATTTGGCATTATGAAATTATTACTTCTTGACTTATTTTTCTTGGGTTTGGTGAGGTCCATCTATTATATAATAGCCTGTACAGGAATCGTCCCAGGTTTGCATCAAGTCCTGCAGCAAATGGGAAAAAAGTCATTGTACATGCCGGCCGCAATGGTGGCTTTTCGTGTCGCATCATTCCATTCCCGCTTCATTAATTATGCAGCTACAGGAAACGCGCTATCTTGCAGGCAGGTGGCCTCCGATTTGCCCGCCAGGCCATTACCTCACCGCTTCCTCATGCAGGGCTGCAGCCCAGGACTGCTCTGGTGAAGACATGGCCCCAAAAGCTAAGAAGACTGCTACCTCCCGATTCAGTGATGCATCCCCGGTGCGCCTTCTGGACGCCATGGAAGCCCATCGGTCTCACCACTCCGGCTTGCGAGAGGTGGTCAGTGCCAATGCTGCGCACAAAAAGTCAGCCATCCAGTGCAGAAAACAGATGAATGATCTTATCCGTGCCACCAGGGTAAGGCAATGATCTTATCACTCTAAACTCACACACTCATAAGCCCATCACACATTCACTGGCATCTCACACACTGCCAGCTCAAAGGACATCACCACTCACTCGTTCACACACACCCCCACATCACCACCTGGCCTCATCTCCTCTGGAGACTGTCTCCTCAGCCCTCACCATCTTGAGGCCACTTGCACAGATCAACATGTGTCCCCACACACACCCTGGGATAGCCCCTTTCCCCGGTACAGCCCATGCCTTGGAGCCTCTTCCCTTGCCTTAGACCACTTTTCCCCCTTCTCCAAGCAAGCACAAGCCCTGCAGCCATCTGGTAGGTAGAGACCTGCCTGTGCGACCCCCCAAAAGTGACATGGTGCTGCCGCAAAACCGGGTACTGATGACTGAGAGTGTTGGCTGAAGCAAGGGAGGCAAACAAACTTCAAAGTCCCAAGTGAAGTGCAACTCACCCAATGCAAGTCACTTATGTACAGTTGTGAAACATGTCGGAGTGACGGCTGCAGGGCTAGTGCTTGCTTGGAGAAGGGGGAAAAGTGGTCTAAGGCAAGGGAAGAGGCTCCAAGTGATGCCTGGATGATCCAGCATGGGAGGGGGTGGGGCAGGGGTGGGGCAGGGGGTGGGGTGGTGGGGGGGGGGGGGGGGGGGGGGGGGGGTGGCGGGATGAGTCCGGTGAGCAGGGCTCATAATGAGATGCTAACGGATTGAAATTAGGTTACTGACTGCGACATTGATGGGTGGAGTGGACGATGGCAAACTGGTTCGCAACAACGTGAAACCGATTTTTGGCCTTCTTGCCATATTGTCCACCACCCCCACCCACCTTGACACCCAACGCCAACAGGGCCAGAAAATTCCAGCCTCTGTCACTGGACATAATGAATGCTGTGATACAGCATGCTGTTGGTACTGTTGCAGTATGGGCTTTGGCACCTCAATTAAGTCTCTCAATAACAACAATATCTGAATGTAAGAGGGTTGCCTCTTCCAGAACAAATGGAAACTACACCCATCTCTCGACCATGCACTTTCTCACTTAGTCTTTTCAGGCAATGGATCTGAATCAATGGGTTAAACTTTCTACAAAGTATAGAAACCTTCATAAATATTTAATAACCCAGAGCCTTACAATTAAACAGTTTCACACTATTTTTCACCATCTGAAAACTGATTCCAGAGGCAGAGTATTGAATGACATTAAAATGTCCTAGTGTATTTTACAAAAGGAAGGTAAAACAACATATCAGTTTTGACAAGTCTATCGAATCGCTGGTCTGCTATTACATTATATTCAGAGTGTATGCTGATGCCTAGTGCAGCACATCTCCATGACTGCAGATATTCCATGAAATTTTTTTTATATTACATTTGCTTGACACTATTCTTTTCAAAATTCTTCAGAGTAGAATGTTCATAGTACAAGTAATCCAGGCCCACAAAGAAAAATGAACTAATTACCACTCACACCACCTTCTGCCAAGCCTGAGCCAGGCCATTAACAAGTCTGTGGTGGCAACAGATTATAGAATAAAGAGCAATAGCACATTTACTCTACTGGTGGCACAAGCCATAACTTGGAATTTAGAATGACTCACTGACAAGATGTGAAGCATGTCCTTTGGATCCTGATAACTTATTTGCCTTTAAGACTAATCAATCCAGAAAGTAGAATATGATATCCTTTTTGTGGACAAGTAGTTGTTTGGTAAGGTCGGGAACCAATCATAAAGAGCCAGTTAGAAGAAGGAGAGAGAAATAAAGCATTGAAGATAGCAGAAGAAATTTGACGGGCAACATGAATACTCTCCGGATGGAATTTTACGGCCCTTCCCCCACTGGTAGGATCTTTAGGTCTTGCTAAAGTCAATGGAATTTTGAACAGTTTGCCGCATCTTCCAGTCCTGACACCACCGCTGCGACAGGGCTGGCAAATTCTGCCCCATTTCCCCAATTGGATTCCAGAACGTCTCATCTACAACAACAACTTGCATTTATATAGCACCTTTGATGTAGTAAAACTTTCCAAGGCATTTCACAGGAGCATTAGCAAGCAAAATTAGATGCAAAGGGCAGAATTTCCCCGTCAGCGATTTGGGGGCGGGGCCCGCTTGCCAATGGGAAAATGATGCGGGATGATGTCGGGAGGGAACCCCCGACATCATCCCACCCCATTTAAATATTGAGGAAGGCGGACGGACAGCAAAATCAGCTGTCTGCCCGCTGACCTGTCAATGGCCAATTAAGGCCATTGACAGGATAATTAAGTTTGTTAAATGCCCTGCCCGTCCAACCTTAAGGCTGGTGGGCAGGCCAGGAGCCCCCACGGGCTTCTGATAACATATGAAACCTCATCCACTGGCGAGATGAGGTTTCATGTCCATTTTTAAAAACTTCAATAAAGTTTCGGTGCTTCTTATTAACATGTCCCATCTCATGTGACATTGTCACATGATGGGGACTTATTAATAATTTTAATATCTTTCTATTTTTAAAGATTTTTATACTGTCAGTAATCTCCCTGAGACAGCACTTAGTCTCAGGGAGATGAGTGCTCTTTCGCGCGCCTGCGTGTAAGAGCGCACTTTGACAGATGGGGAATCCCTCCAACCCCCGCACAGGAAGCGCATAGCGTTTCCCGTCGGACAGGCCGCTGGCCGGGCCTTAATTGGCCCACCCACTCAAAATGGCAGCGGGCCCCATTTCAGCGGTGGAGTTCGGCTGCTCGCCCGCCGCCGAGCCGGTGGGGTCCGCCCACCCATCGAGGTAAAAATTCTGGCAGAGCCACATAACAAGATATTAGGGCAGATGACCAAAAGCTTGGTCAAAAAGAAAAGCTTTGAGCAGTATCTTAGAGGAGGAAAGCAAGGTAGGGAGCCGGAGAGCTTTAGGGAGGGAGGTCCAGAGTTTGTGGCCTTTGTATGGCCACCAATAGCAAAATGATTAAAATTGAGGATGCTCAAGAAGCCAGAATTAATGGAGCACACCTACGTCAGTGACTTATGCAGACTGAGGAAATCAGAGATAGCGAGGGCACGGAAGCAACTGAAAACGAGGATGAGAATTTTAAAAACAAGATGTTGCTTAACTGGGAGCCAGTGTGGTTTGTGAGCACAGGAGTGATGGGTGAACTGGACTTGGTGCGAATTAGGACCCAACAGAATTTTGGATGGCCTCAGGTTTACAGAGGCTAGTAATGTGGAAGGCTGTCCAGTAGTGCATTGGAATAATCAAATATAGAGGTAACAAAAACATGCATGAGGGTTTCAACAGCAGATGAGTTGAGACAGGGGTGGAATAGGGCAATATGGAGGAGGTGGAAATAGGTGTGGATATGTGGCTGGAAGTTCACCTTGGGGTTGTGAACAGAAGGTTGAGTCTCGGACAGTTGCCAGAGAGGGGGATGGTGGCTGGAGAATGGAGCTTGTGGCAGGAGCCAAAGATGGTCAGGATTTTCACTATGGAGACAGATAGCTCGAGTTGGGTAATTTCCCAACTCAACAAACCCACCTCAGTTTAAAGAGCCCCATTACACTCAATCTTCACTCCAGGGTGACGGGAGCGGGATAGAGTCCAGCCCACCAACCCCTGAAGCAGCCAAGGGGCGGACAAGTGCCAAGGCAAGCTGGTTAGATGGCCTGCCCCAGTTCTCTTGGACTTGACCTCAGTTGCTTTAGACACTGTTAGGTCCTCTAGCCATCACCCCCTCACCATCCCACACTTATCTCTGCACTTGCCATTGTTATTATACTGCAGATTTATTCTGTACATAGTACATATTGGGTGAATGGGCATGGAAGGGGCAAAGAGGTGTCATGGAGGGCGTGTGGGTGGATGGGGTATGAGTGGTAGGTGAGAGCTACCTGCATTGGTAGCGAAACTCCAGGCCCTAGCCACCAAAAATGACTTTGCAAACTTGTCTAACTGAAATTTGGGTCATATTTCACTGCTGATCTGAAGTAATGTGAGATCTCACATCCAAGCTATTATAGTTCTTTTCATGCCATGGGATATACATGATTGGTTCATGGAACCAAAGTGCAAGCACAGCTGTGCCCTAAGAAACTGGAAAGAACAAGAACTAAAATTGGAGAAAAGTTTTTATCAAAGCTTTTTGACTTTTGCCCAGTATCTCACACCAAAATACTCCAATGACCCCTTAGAACAGTGTTGCAGAAACTTTACCCTGATATCTGTGGACCATTTTTTAAAGTTGGAGATAAGGTTAGGATACATTTTGTTACATTGTGACAGTTGTCAGTTAAACTATTAACCACTTAAGTTCCAGTCAATATTAAATGCACAGACTATTCCCCATCATCAGCCCTGATGTGTAATTGCTGGTTGAGGTCCTGGCGTATCCTTTTGGACCATTCATTGCTGCACCATGAATAAAGCTCATCACAATGAGCTGACACAAGCATTTCAATGAGGCAAATGTTCCGTAACTTCACAGATATGCAATATAGACCAAATCTAATAATATATTTTTTGGCAATTGGGCCCAATAAGGAGCAGCATCTTGATTCTATGATCTCATTATTGTGTTCAGTTTTAGTGTGAAGGCTCAGCCCATCTGAAGCTGAAATCCTCTTCCATGCCTTTATTACCTCTAGATTTAATTATTCCAACAAACTCCTGGCCAGTTTCCCATCTTCCACCTGCCACAAACTTGAGCTCATCCAAAACTCTGCAGCCCATATCCCAACTCGCACCAAGTCCCATTCACCTGTCACCCCTGTATTTGCTGATTTAAATTGGCAATGCCTTAATTTTAGAAGTCTCATCCTTGTTTTCAAATCCTTCCATGGCCTTGCCACTGCCTGTCTCTGTAACTTTCTCCAGCCCTACAGCCCTCCATGATCTCAGTACTCCTCCAACTCTGGCATCCTGAGCATCCCCAATTTTAGTTGCACTACCAGTGGTGGCCATACTTTCATCTACCCAATTCCTCAGCTCTCGAGTCCCTTGACAAATCTCCCTGCCTCTCTCTCCTCCTTGAAAAGTAAAATAAAAACAAAAAAGTGCTGGAAAAACTCAACAGGCCTGGCAGCATCTGTAGAGAGAGAAACAGTTAATGTTTCAGTCCAATATGATTCTTCTTCAGAACTTTCGAAAGAAGAATCATATTAGACTCAAAACATTAACTCAGTTTCTCACTACACAGATTCTGCCTGACTTGCTGAGTTTTTTTGCACTTTTTGTTCATATTTCAGATCTCCAGCATTTGCAGCATTTTGCTTTTACTCCTTTGAACCTACTCCTCTGACCAAGTTTTTGGTCATTTGTCCTAATAGCTCCCATGTGGCTTGGTGTCACATGTTGCTTGATAACACTCCTGTGAAGTGCCTTGGGATGCTTTACTACGTTAAAGGCACCATATAAATACAAATTGTTGTTATTGAATGAAATCAGGCTCTAGAATATTCAAATATGTCAATTATTTTGAACTTTGCCAGCCAAGTCAACTAATTCCAGTCAAATACTCTGTGATTAAATTTGCCTGTCATAGAATCTCAACTAATTCTGAAACCCATGCAAACAAATTAGTGTCTGCAATTTATATTTTATAATTCACGTAGGCCAAGAGCTCACATGCACACTATGTCTTGTAAATAGTTGTCATATGAGCATGAGTATAACGAAAATGTACTTAAAAAAACAATCGTGTCGTCTGGAAAGGAGAAAGGCTGACGTTGATCCACTCCAGGCATCTTTTGGCATATCTCCTAGCAACCAATTAGAGAACCAAGGCCTAGGAGCAGCTTGTAAATGAGATAACATTAGAAAACACAGAAAGAGTGGGGGAACACATATAATTTTTGGGAAACAAATGAATAAAAACCAAAGTCAATGACAGGCTCATGAACCGTACAATCGTGCAGGATCAATAGTTATTTTAATAGCATATCCATGTTTTGTTATGGATTCTCTCTTTCACCACTGAAAGCATAATCCTTCATAATGCGTCACTCATTACTATGAACAACAACAGGCCACAAAAGTTTCTTATTGACCCTACATTTTCCCCAGTCCCACGGGGAAACTATTTACTGCTTCAATTGTAAATCAGTGTCACTGCAATGTATCACTTGTAATACACTTCCCGAATAACGTAATCCTGGCAGGAGCCGTACATCTGCTGCATTTCAGCATGGGGCTAAAGGATCATGCGGACTGCTTCATGCAGTGGTTTTTCCTATTACAAAGAATTAGTAAGGCGCCTTCATGAATATAGTACAGCACATCAATTCTAGTAATCTCATATGCACAGCAGGTACAGAATGCAAAGTAGCCAGTTCAGAGCATCTGTCAATACCCCAAGCTGCAGAAGACAACTCAGATCTCTGGCATTTTATTTGCTAGTACTGGATGCAAGTGTTCTCCAGGGAATCTCTATTACCAGAAGGCGCTTGAACAAGTGCTGCCAGGGATATAAATTTATGCTCAGCAGCAACACTGAGCAATCGGGCCTGCCCAGCAGTTCAATAAAACAGTCAGAAGATATCAAAAACATGCATTAATTTAATCCCCACAAGACATGGAGACCCTGCAATTGTACATAATTTTCAAGCTATGCTGGGAGCTGTAGGTCCCAAGAGGGCCTGGTGTATGAATCCTACTCTCAATTGATATTTAAATTTAATTGTATCCTTTGTTGCACCAGTTCCAAATCTGGCTGCCCTTTGTGGAAGAATTACTTTGATCACAATGGGTAAGGATATCATGAACATACTCTTTTTGTTCATTCATTCAGGTGTACTCTGACCAAAGGCAGGTCCTTGCTCATTGTTTGCTGATGCTTTACCCTGAGCCATTTTCTTGGCAGTTTTTGCCAGTAGTGTTTTGCCATTGCCTTCCACTTTCAGAGGCAGGGTGAGGAGGCAGGTCCCAAGTCTACTTTAGCCGGAACAGTAATAAGCCAAAACTGTTGGTGTTATTCTGAACCACATACTAACCATCTGGCCAACTGAGCTAACTGGACCCACAGAACCATCCCGTGTCTCTGGCTGTAGCTCAGAGTTGGATTGTTATGGTAAATGCTGGGTTGTTCAAATCCCAAAGGGAAATTTGAAACAACTGCCACAACTTGTTTTGCAATTTGTATAAATTTTGAGCTGTGTGCCCTGAATTCAGTAGTAATAAGACCACAAAGTCTTATAGGTTTTTAAAAAACTAGATTAAACATTTATTAATAAGAGAAATGACTTAAAATACATACATCGATCTACAAATTACTACTATAACTTCTAAATCCCCTACTCAATCTAACTGCCAGTCACACTTTCATTAAGGCAACAGTAAGACACATAAACTGTAAAAGACCCAAGCAAAGAAACATGACATCCTGAACAAGTCGACTTGCAAGTGAGTTTTCTTAACTTCAGCCTTTTGAAGACAGCAACTTGAGGCATAGATGCTGAAGGCTTTTCATACTTGTAAGATCTTAAAAATACCTTCCCTTATACACAGCCCTTGCTCCTTCTTTATACATATCATTCTCTTTGAATGCAAATACCCACTGTTTCACTATGTCTGTGGACTTTATCTCCCTGATAATAAAACCCTCTCATAGCGCTAGGTTTTACCAGTATTCTTTGGAAAAAATAAACACACCATTTCTAACCTACACCTGGGTGGGTGACACATTTCACCCCTCCTTTGAAAACAATTTAGTCTGGTTTATTTAAAATGCAAATGTTCCTTTCACACGTATGTTTCAAAACATTCCCCATGTTTTTCTAATTAACACTTCAAACCTACCTCTCTTCTTAGATCAAAGCACCCAGACTAGCTACCCCTAATTCAATTAAAAACACACACACACACACAGACACATAACACATCCCACTATTAATCTATTTTACAATAAATTCCAATACCAGTATACAAATTATTATATCTTCTAGACATGGAGTCTTTCGCACAAGGTCCAGAGGAGCTGGGGAATTGCCCAGCAGAAGTTTAAACTTCCAGGGTAATTCCTATGTTGTCTGGGTATCAGGACTTCCACCGGGTTCTGACACGCATCTTCGGTTGTATGTCCAGTGTCCAATAATCCAGAAACTGTAAGATTTGGGCCAATGTCCACATAGTTACCTTCATCCATCAACAGAGTAAGTTCCTTGAAGAATTCAATCTGCTTGGTAAGGTGTGTCTTTTTTCAGAAGCCATGTTTGCACGTCAGCAACAGCAACTTGGAATTATAGGGCAGAATTTTATGTGTCGGCAAGCGGGGCAGGGCCCGCTCGCCGATGCGTAAAATGACCCACGGTGACATCGGGGGCAACTCCCAATATCACCGCGCCCGATTTAAATTTTCAGGAAGGCGGGGGCGCAGCCAAATCAGCTGCGTGCCCACCAACCTGTCAATGGCCAATTGAGGCCATTGATAGGGTCAATTAAGCAATTAAAGGACCTGCCCGTCCAACCTTAAGGCAGACAGACCAGGAGCCCTAGCGGGAGCTAGAAAAACACGAAACCTCATCCACAGGTGGGATGAGGTTTCATGTAGGCTTTAAAAAATTTTAATAGAGATTTTGTAAAAATTATGGACATGACCCAACTCATGTGACATTGTCACATGAGGGGACATGTAAGGGAAATTTAATTTTTCTATTTTTGTCTTTTTTACATGTACAGCCAATCTCCCTGAGGCAGCACTTAGCCTCAGGGAGATAAGTGTGCTCTTTCATGCGCATGCACTAAAGAGAGCACTCTCGATTTTGGGATTCCCCCCGCCAGCACAGGAAGTGCATAGCGCTTCTGTGTGGACTCATGCTGGGCGGGCCTTAATTGGCCCACCCACATAAAATGGTTTCGCGCCTCCGATCAGGGGCACCGATCAGAAGTGCACCCGTACGCGCCCGACCATCAACTTCCCCCCCCACTGGGGCAAATTCAGCTCATAATGTCTCTCGTGTAGAAAAACATCACAAAGCATTTTACAGGAGTATAATTAGACAAAAATTGACACTGAGTCGGAAGAGACATTAGAACGGCTTACATAGAGCTTAGTCAAAAAAGTAGGCTTTAAAGAGCACCTTGAAGGAAAAGAGAAAGAGAATTCCAGGGCTGAGTCCCTAGATGACTAAAGGAACATCTGCCAATGATGGATTGTAGGGAGAGAGGCAATGTGTAAGAGTTGTCTCTAATAATTTCTCTGTCAAGGTGGATGTACAGAGTATCCCTAATGATCCCTTTTAGCAATTGACATGAAAGTTAATGGACCTATAATTCTGTGACTTAGTATGCTTTTTGAATATTGTTACAATGAGTCTCTCTCCAGTCAACAGGATCAATCCCAGACTCCAGTGGGGTATTAAATATATAAAGCAAGTTCACTTAACCAATTTCCATTTTGAGCAATATTGTACCATGTCTACTAGCCCAAAAAATGGCTTACCAGAAGTGATGAATTTTTTTAACATTTTCCACCAAGTTTTCCTCTCCTTTCCCCTATCCCAAAAGCACAACCCCTTGCTAAGGCACGTTTCATGGCTGCAGACAGCTCTTTGAGGTATCTCACCTAACTAGTCATTCTCCACAGATTTAGATAGAGTTAGCATGTAATTTAATGATGGATAGCATTATGAATAATCCTGATGCTGTTCTCACCACATCTGTACATGTTCATTTTGCACTACGGGTGCTCACTGGAGATCAAATCAGAACCAAGTGTCCTGACGTTTATTTTCTGCTAGATTATAGATATCGAGGCTAATTATACCACCTAAATGCTGCCCCAGTGGAGATCGTCTGGGACCTTTGGGCTATATGGCTTACTATAACAGCTCATAATGGTGAGCTTTGCTGAATGGGCCATTGGTGGAGCTAGCAGCCTTATTCAGTTTTCAATTTTATTTACCCTGTACAGGATGAACAGAACTTTCCTCCAATTAAATATTGGGAAGACCAAAGGCATTGTTTTCGATCTCTGCCACAAGCTCTGTTCTCTAGCTACTGGCTCCATCCCTCTCCAAGACAATTGTCTAAGATTAAATCAGACACATTTGGCCACAAGATCAATCTCTGACCACATATCCACGCCATCACTAAAGCCTCTTATCTTCACTGTCAATGTATCGGCAATTACATTGCCAAGGTCCAATAACAATCATCTTTTTGACTGGCAAATACATTGTATAGCAATTACATTGTTAAGACAATTGCATTGTTTAGACAGGCGATGGATATTGGCTCAACCATAAACGGGCACTGCTGTAATACTCCAGTGGGGAAAGGAACTGGAAGTCTGTCAGTCTGTTGAGCTCGCTGAAGAATAAACCTGCTTGAGGTAAAAGACCAGCTTCTGACATATTCCTCCCTTCTATACAATTATTGGACTTAGCATTCACCTGCGTAATATCACCCAACACCATCCCCACCTCAGTTCATCTGCTGCTCAAACTCTCACACTTGCCGTTGTTATCTTCAGACTTGACAATTCCAATGCACTCCTAGTTGGCCTCCCACATTCTACCCTCAGTAACCTTGAGATCATCCTAAGCTCTGCCTTGAACATCCTAACTCGCAACAAGTCCCCTTTGTCCATCAGCCCGATGCTTGCTGATCTACGTTGGCTCCCGGTTAAGCAACACCTTGACTTTAAAACCCTCCTTGTTTTCAAACTTCTTCATGGCTTCACCCCTCCCTTGTTACCTACTTCGGTCCTCCATCCCTCCAAAATATCAGTGTCCCTCCAATTCTAGCCTCTTGAGCATCCCAATTTTAATTTCTCTGCCATAAGCGTTCACGCTTTCAGCTGCTAAGGCCCAAAACTCTGGAATTCCATCCCTAAAATTCTCTCCTATTCACCTCACTTTCCTCCCTTTAGACATTCCTTAAAGCCTGCATTGGTCACCTGCCCTATCATCTCCTTATGATGTCCGGTATCAAATTTTTTTTGATAACATTCCTGAGAAGTGCCTTCAGACGTTCTACTACTTTGAAGGCACTATATAAGCACAAGATTTTGTTGTTATCTAGTGTGTATACCAAACTTTCCAACAAGTTGTCATTAAAGAAACAAGAATATTGAAATATTGAACTAGCAGGAAAGTAAGTTCTAAATAGTTATTTTGAGTATTTGATTTTGGGCAATAGTTATTTCGTCTACAGAACCTCACTGCATTCACAATTAATACATTGCATGTCACTATAAGACATTTTGACTTATCATACAAGGATGTATATAATTAATCTTCCTTTCTATGTGCTTAAATCATTTGTCTCATGTGAATTTTATGAAATTTAGAGCACCGGCATAATATGTTAGTGAAGGACGTATGTATTATTTGGCCAGCAAAGATTAAATGTAATGACAATTTTAATTACTGATGATACACAAATATGCAAGGCTGTTACTGCAGGCATTCCTCCCTCAGCCACCAGGAACAGTTTAACTCTTCAATTATCTGATGGATGTTTGTGGCACATTTGTACAAAATGGCTGTCACATTTACCAACACAACTGTCAGTGCGCTTCAAAGTTATTTATTGTATGTGGAGCACTTGGAGGTGGTTCTGAGAGAATGGATAAGGCTTTATACAAATGAGATTTTTCTTATAAAGTAAACAGCTGATGAACAGGGTACACATCATCTACATCAGTAATGGAACTTGACATCGAAACTACATCTAAATAGGACCACTGTTAATTCCCTAATTACCAAGGTTCCTTAAAAAACTCTGAGTTTATTAGAGTTTAGCTTCAGAGAATTATGTCCCTGGGCTTGATATTTACCTTAAATAATAATTTACTTTGCACAATGATATAAACTCAATTACATTGAATTACGCAATGCTGCTGCATTGTGCTGCTTGATTTGTAGATACCTATTATGTTAAACTTATTTTCAAAATTATGATTTGGGAAAATGGCATTTGACTGGTCAAACTCAACTGAGAAAATGGTCAGGGCCCCATAGACCAATGAAATCTACTTCCAACTTAAAACCAAACCGAAATCCATCTATTTTGAAACACCATTTTTTATAATGCTTCCAGCCAGACACTTGGCAAGTAAGGTAATGTGTAGGTTTCCTCTCACTTATGCAGCAGGTGCCAACATATCTTTCAGCACTTCATCGCTTTTGTTTCTGCAGTGATGCACATTAATTCCATGTTTACTGAAACATTAATTCCACATGATGAATGCAGGAAATATTCAGAGAGTTTACACCATATGGTTGAAGATGGTGCAAAGAACAGCAAGCACATATTATATTTAACTCGCCTTAAACAGCAGCATGTCCTATGTCCTTTATTCACTGGTGTTCTCCCAGACCTCATATGCAGTATTTGTGGAAAAAGGGCAGTGCTTGAAAGTGAGTCATGTTTAAACAAAGAAAAAAAGTTCCTTGTTGCTACCTTTAGAATTTTCTGGTTTTAATCCTAACAGACAGGGTAGTTATAATTCTTCTCTTCACCTGGAATGCTATCTGCTTTTGCTGTTCCAGTGCAAAACTAAAATAACTTTACAAGATCACCCACAGATTTACTTGCATCTCCACTCTTACATGACCTGGGAAGGAAGGGACAGATAAAATAAAATACAGCAAGGTGCAAAATTGTTAATTGCAATAAATATGCATATGAACTAGGAGCAGGAGTAGGCCACTCAGCCCTTCAAGCCTGCTCCGCCACTCAATAAGATCATGGCTGATCTGAATGTAACCTTCCGCCTATCCCAACAATCGTTCACCCCCTTGTGAGTCAAGAATCTGTCTAGCTCTGCCTTAAAAATATTCAAAGACCCTGCTTCCACTGTCTTTTGAGTTGCAAAGGCTCATGATCCTCTGTAAGAAAAAATTTCTTCTCTGTCTTAAATGAGCAACTCCTTATTTTAAACTGTGACCCCTAGTTCTAGATCCTCCCAAAAGAGGAAACATTCTTTCCACATCCACTTTGTCAAGACCTCTCAGGACCTTAAAGGTTTTGATCAAGCCACCTCTTATTCTAAACTCCAGTGGTTACAAGCCTAACCTGTCCAACCTTTCCTTATAAAACAAACTGCCCATTCCTGACATTAGCCTAGTAAACCTACTCTGAACTGCTTTTAACACATTTACATCTTTCCCTAAATAAGGAGATCAATATTATACACAGTACTCTAGATGCGGTCTCACCAGTGCTCTGAACAGTTAAAGGTGTTCAGCACAGCAGGGGTTAATGTGGGACTGGAGAACAATACTGCCCAAAGTATGATGTAGAGAGTCACATGACAGTAAACAGGAGACAGAGTTGTATGGAGAGACTCGAGAAGAAGTCAGCATGGAGGTAGAACCTAGCTAGGGTTATACCTTGGAGATGTATACAGTTATGTGTTACCAATAAACACTACTGTTCAACCTTACCAGCTTCAAACTCTTTGAGACCTCCTAAACAAGCCCTTAGAACATAAGTCTCCTAGTTGTGTTTCCAGAAGTCTTGAAGGAACATCCCTTAGGGCGCATTAATGCTACAAATTTAGCACCCAGTATGAAGCAGTTTTGTTCCGCACCAGTGCTACAGCTAGAATGCAAATACAGCTTAAATCCTGAGACAGACCTGACTTGACATTGGAAGAATTAGGAGGTAGCCTCACTCCACTTTGGAATGAGTTCATGCGTGGTCATCACATTTCCCCTACAGATGTTTGACGTTAGTTCACAGGCAAGACCACGTAGAAAAGACGCGAAAAAAAAACTGGACCAGCATTTCAAAAGAGGGAAAGAGCCAATGGAAAAACATGCATCTGCACCTGCAATTACTTGTATGATGAGTATTTGATTTCAGGTATATTATCGGGAGGTGTAGAGTATATAACGGGCTCTAACACACAGACAAAAAAATTCACAGGAGTAAGATGCATAAAACAACAAAGGTTGCTAAGTAAGTTCAGTGTCTTTGTGAAACATAAGAGTAAGTCATTGGGTACAGTTGCCTTAATGAAACTTGCTCCAAAGAAAATTACCAAAGTCCAAAATCAACAGAGATACAAAAATGATTGAAATATGATAGACAAGAGTAGTAAAATTCCTGTAGCTAATTTTCATATAACTAATTACACTTCAGTGTCCATGCTCAGCTATATTACCAAAACAAAACCAAAAATAGAAAGCGCTCTAATGAAATGAATAGAAAAGGCAATCAGATAGACTGAGCAAACTGATTCTGGAAAAGTTTATCTTTTTTAATCATTAGACTGTCAACCAATTCAGCAAAGCAAACCTCCCTTGTTGGATTAGTTTTGTGTTTCAGTTCATACTCTGACATTGAATGACTGTAAATCAATTTTACTGCAATATTAATCTTGAACCAAACATTAAAACAAAAAAAATACACAAACTATTTTTTTGCTATTTTTTTGCTAGTCCTTCATTCAACCTTTATAAAGTATCTTTTTAAAAACTTATTTTCCTTAAGCCCCCCATTTTCCCTTCTCCCAACTTTTGAGCTTAGATCATGCAATCTGATGTAGTCCTATCATAAACACAACCAAATCAATCCTAGATTTTGCAGGTGTAAACAGTCCCTGCAGCCTAGATAGGTGAAAGAATCCCTCACACTGCAGGAGCTAATACTGAAAGAACATTATTAAAAACACCTACAGGTAGTGCACCAATCACTCCAAAGATCTTTACATCCTAAAGTATTCACTCATAATAATCATTATCCCTGTACAATAAGTTAAAGTGTGCACAATATCACTTAAAACAACCTATACAGTACATTTAATATCAAGAAACATCCCAAAGCACTGAAGAGGCATTATCAAACAAAACTGGAAACTGAGCCAAAGGAAGAGCATTTAGGAGAGATAATCAAAACATTAGCAACAAAGGTGGGTTTTAAGGTGAGTGTCACGAGGCTTTATTTTTTGAAAATATGATTTTTCAACTTTCAACTGACTCGAAATATTATAATTTGAAATGAGACAGAACAAACTACGCAAAACTGCAAGACCACCTCCCAAGGTAAAGGTAAAAAACAAACAAGTCACCCTTGGGAGTGTGCAAAGAGAGAGACATCTCCTATAATTCAGAGACCCATCGAAACTAGTCACTGTCTAAGGAACGGACATTATAACGCCAAGTGCTGGATATTGAAACAATGGCTACCACAGACAGACCCACCCAAAACCCATTGGAAATACACAATGGGTAAAATACTTCAGGGTAAGATTTCCAGCCAATGCAGAGAGATTGCAAGAATGTTTTCAGCATAGGAAACAGGATAATTTCCCCTCTTAAGAAGTAAGACAAACAAAATGTACTTTTGATGCAATATGACTGAAGACTTCTGACACTCAACTTCATTGATTTCTTTTACTTTTAGAGTGTGCTTCTTCATAGCGTAAAGCAATAAGTGTGTAATCTATGTTGAAATGTCTTCAAACTGTCCTTATTTGTACCTTTTAACTTTTTAACTTTCAGAAAAATTAGCTGATCTTCCATGTCATTGTTCACAAGTGATCGATTCTGAAACATTTAGTGTGGTCCTATTCCAAGCTAGGAACCACTGCACAATGAATCAGGGGAGCAGAATAATCTTGTCAAAAGGGGGAGTGGGGAATCGGCACAGAAATTGAAATGAGAGCTAATGGATCTCAAGAAAGGTAATGTTTTGCAATGGATGTTCTTCAATTAACAATTAAAATAACAACTTGTATTTCTAAAGCACCTTAAACTTAGTAAAATGTCCTAAAGTGCTTCGCAGGCTTTATCAAACAAAATTTGACACCAAGCCTGTCATGAAGCTACTAATGTATATAATATTATTGGAAAATATTTTTATTTTAAAATAGAGGTTTAGTCTGTCTTAATTGGATAAAAGCCAGCTAGCCTGAGTGATTTGATATCAATAGTTTTGAGGTATAAACAGAGGTAGAGTGCATTTGCATTTTTTGAATTGAGCATTCAAGAAATGGGGTGAAAACTGATGCCTTTCTAGCAGCTACCAAGCAATATGTTTACATTACTAATAAAATTGGTACAATGAAAGAGGTTTCATTGTTAAAAGGTGGAGTTCAAAGAGGCTGGTGATACAATGAGAATTTGCATTCAATCAGTGGTGGTAGGTACAACTTCAGCAGTTTTCAGGTGTGCAGAGCAGAGGCAATGTGAGATCAAAAGGCAGCTGCAAGCCTCCAACTGGCTGCACAGAAACCAAAGTGAAAAGAACCTAATATTGAATTTGTAAGGTGAAAATGCTTTGCCTGGTGTTTGGTTAAGTCTATGGGTTTCTGTTGCCTTAATGGAGATTGGTTTGGGAATTTGTTAAAAGTTATTATAGTAGTAATTTGAAGCCATGTGTAAATATATTTTAACCTGTGTAAACTAATAAAATGTTTCACTTAGCTTAAGGTAAAGCCTCGAGAACTAGTGGTCCGATTCCTGAATTTAGAGTCACATCTCAAACATAACACTTAAAACGATAGGTTATGATAGCTGTTTAAAGTTTCCTGTTGGAATTTTTAAATAGCTCCGCTTCACCAACTGCATCAGTCATGACAATAGCCACATAAGGGGCAGAACTTTTCCGTCAGTGAGCTGGGAGCGGGGCCCGCTTGCCAACACATAAATGATGCAGGATGAGTTCGGGGGGAACCCCTGACATCATCCCGCCCCATTTAAATATTCAGGAAGGCGGGGGGACAGCACGATCAGCTGTCCGCCCGCTGACCTGTCAATGGCCAATTAATGCCATTGACAGGGTAGTTAACTCATTGAAAGACCTGCCTGTCCAACCTTAAGGCTGGCAGGCAGGCCAGGAGCCCCAGCGGGCTTCTGAAAAAACATGAAACCTCATCCACCAGCGGGATGAGGTTTCATGTAGGATTTTAAAAACTTTAATAAAGTTTAATAACATCTCGTGTGAGGAGGACATGTTAATGATTTTTTTTATTTTTCTATTTTTAAACTTTTAAAAACTTTCAGCGATCTCCCTGAGGCAGCACTTAGTCTCAGGGAGATGTGCGCGCACAAAAGAGCGCACTCTGGCAGTTGGGGAATCCCCCTAAGCCACACAGGAAGCGCATAGTGCATCCCGTGAGGCGGCCCGCTGGGTGGGCCTTAATTGGACCGCCCACTTAAAATGGCAGTGAGGTCCGCTTCGGTGGCGGCGATCGGCTGCCCACCTGCCGCCGAGTCGGTGGGACCAGCCCGCCCATCAAGGACAAAATTCTGCCCAAGGAGATTTTTAGGGCAGATAACCAGAAGATTTGTCAAAGAGCTAGGTTTAAAGGAAGAAAAAGAGGGAAAGAGATGAAGTGGTAAATGGAGGGAATTCCAAAGCTTAGGGCCTTAGGTAGCAGAAGACATGGCCATCATGGTGGAGTAATTAAAATCAGGGATGCTCATGAGGCCAGAATTAGAGGAGTGCAGTTATCTTGGACAGCTGTTAGGCTTGAGGAGATTACAGAGAAACCGAGGGGCAAAACCATGAGGGATCTGAAAACAGGGGTGAGAATTGTAGAACTGAGGAATTACCTGGGAGCCAAATGTAGGTTAACACAAGTCAAGTCTAGAGGTAACAAAGGCATGAGTGAGGATTTCAGCACCAGATGAACTGAGGAGGGGCAGCACTGAGCATTTTTACGGAGATGGAAATAGGTGGTTTTAATAATGGTGTAGATATGAGGTCAGAAGCTCAACTCGGGTTCAAATACCAAGATTGCCAACAGTCTGGTTCAGCCTCAAAGAGTTGACAGGGAGAGGGAACGCAGTTCATGGTGGGGACCAAAGTCAATGGCTTCGATCTTTCCAATATTTAGTTGGAGGAAATTTTAGCTCATCTAGTATTGAAACAATGAAATATGAAGTAAAACAAAACACCAGTGCACTGCCAGTTCCAATTTTACTATATGTACTACTCAGGATGAAGCAGGGTCCACGTTAGTCATAGAATCATTGCCTACTAATGCCTGTGGATTACTATTCGATAACACCAGAGAACAGTGATGGCAGCTGTTCTGAGAAAAATCTATTTTCCTGCTTTCTAATAAGGTGGCTGGATGTGGAAAGTTATATTTTTGTTTGCCTAAATACAAAATTGTGAAAAATGTTAAGCATGTTGTTTGTAGTTTTTTTCTCTCTCTGAGCTGCATAGATGCTTACAATGGCACATAGTTTAAGTCAATCTTTCTATTATCATGAGTTCATTTTTCAAACACAGCAAAGACGATTAAGCTCAATAACTGTGATTTTTTAAAAATAATTGTTGAAAATTTTATAAGTCATATATCCTCAGCAACATGACAGTTGAAAGAATGTTCGCAAGATATTTTGAACATTTTCATTAGTTCCTTTTCTCCTTACTTCAGCTTTTCTTTCTGTTTATTTTGATTGGTAGTTTTGTGCAGTTTGTATTCTTCATCAAATTTTAATACTACATCATAATATTACAGGCAATCAGCATTATTGTTAAGTCAATTGTTGCTTTTTTGATGCAGATAGTTAAGGCAAACAAGCATGATATACATTTATGATGTTTTTTAACCCAACCCATATGAGGTGGAATTGGTTTGGACACTGGTCTTACGCCCTCTCCAGTTTTATTTTTTATTGAAGCTAGAAAGTACAAGACTGCAAAATACAATGCAGACCATCTGACTAGCCTCACCAATACTTTGCAGTTGGTCAATATTGTGAATATCTATCTAATGCTACCTTCAATTTTCTACACTCTCTACCTTCAGTGGCTCACTGGGAAGTCCCTTCACTGCCTCCTGCGCAAACTAGTTAAATGTAAACCGTGCACCTTCTCTCTAAGCTCACAGCTCATGTCTCTTCGTTCAGCAGCATATTACTGGGGTTTGTTTATCTACTTGAATCAGATTTTGCCTAAGCCTCCACTTGTCCAGAATAAACCACACCAACTCTTCAATCTCGTGCCAACAGCTCAGCTGCCTTTAGCTAGGCATTAAGTCTGGCTGTCTTTTCCCCCACTTCCTTGTCATTCAACAACCAGAATAATACAAATGTGGCCATCTCAGTGCCTTGTACAGATTATCAAATCCTGCAATATGTGCTCTGTTCCTCTGGAATCATCCCAAGGTCCATTTGCCTTCCCTTACCTTAATGCAGCAGTATATGGTGCTGTTGGTTTCAGTGACCGATTGCAAATAGCCCAAGATCACTCTCCTTTCTTTTGTTCTGTAGCCGAGACCAATTTAGGTTTTATTTCCACTGTTCACTTCCTTTTAATGATTCATTATTTTGAATATGTCTGCTTTAATTGCTATTTGCCATTCATCTGCCAATCTTCCCAACCTATCCATAAATTTTAATGTTGGTTTGCCTCTTCTCTATTGTTTGAACTGTCTCTCTCCATCCTTGCCCACCATGTTATCATCTGTAAAGTCAGACAACTCTGAATCTGTCTCCAACTTCAAATCATTTATAAACACTGGAACCAGCAATGGCACTTGCACTAATCTACAGTGACAACCTGCAAATGATTCCTTGCCATATTAATGCAGCTCCATTCACAAACACGCTGTACCTTTTCTGCTTTAGCCAATTTTCAATCTGCCTCCGAAGTTTACCTCCTACGCACAGCGGAGCTGAACACAAGCCAATGCACATAGAGTAATGAGTGTGCCAAGAGCTGTGAAAGCAGAATGCTGTGGAGGTCTCATGACTAAATCATTAGCTGGCAGTTCTGTCAGCCTGCGCCTGACTGAACGTACCAATACATGCATACATGATATTCTTGCTTACTTGCAGGCATTAGTAGGCAATGGTTATAGCATGATTATGAATCATGCTTCAGAAACATTTGCAGCATTCTGAGTGGTAAATGCGATGGAAATTGTTGGGACTGGATGATGTAGCGATGTGTTTTTTTACTTCACCTTTTTGTTTCAAATTGGATAAACAGAAATCTGCAATTCATATCCATGCAGGTCTTGTGCTCCTGCCATGGTGTTGTCATTCTAGGTTGTTTCCAACTACTTTTAACCACTGCCCATGTTCTACAGCAATTAGGCTCTGTGGTACACAGCCTCAGTTTAGCAGAATGCACTAGAACTAGAGATGCTGAGTGAAAACTCATGCATTTCCATTTTCAAGAGTAACCTGATTTATTTTAATATATAATTTTCTTTTTAAATTAATTTAAAAAAAAATAAAGCAAGACATTTCCTTTATCAAAGCTCAATAACCTTAGGTCCTTATCATCTGCAACATGATGGTTATTTGTGCATTTTGACATTTCTCTCCACACTGACTCAAGTTTAATAACCTTTGCATTTCTATAGTGTTGTTGGGACCAACAAGATAATCATAGCAAGTGCTCCAAAGACCACTGCTCCTCCAGCAGAGAGCGTAGGCAGTTACGGTTCACAATATCAGGTCAGTTTAATAACTTAATTTCAGAATAGTCCCAGAGCATGCCATGTTATTCACTGGGAATGTGCTGAGGTCATGGGGCAGATTAATAGCTATCAAAAACTGTCAAAATGCCACTTGCTGCTCTTAAGTGCCTACACTTTTTGTAAAAACACAACCTCCATAAAAAGGCCCAAATTGCCTATTAGGTGTTAAGAAGCCATGAGGCAGTTGGTCCTGTAATAAATGGTGACCTTGCATGGAAGAGAGGGCCATGTAGCAATGCAAAAGATCAAGCTAGTTGCAACACCTATGGGAAAATGGCACAATGCGGATTTAGCAATGCTGTGATGCTCCAGGTGTATTAAGATGCTTTCCCCAAATTTACATACACCTCAGGCCCTTAATGAACATAGTGTCTGAGGCCCCAGACTGCTCAAAGTGCTTATAGCATGTTGGACACAATGGCCATTGAGTAGGCATCTGATAACTTGAGCAACAGCTGATGATATGCTGAAGGTACCAATGGTCACGTAATGTCTGCTCTATACTAATCTGACATTGGGCTACTTCAGGTAGGAGAAGTGATAGTTTACATTATGGTTGCATCCGACCTTTTAGAAACTTCCGATTAGAAATCAACATATAAATTTCAAAAGTTGAACTTTGATTTCCCAGACTTTTATCCGTAATTCAATCAAATAAATTCTGAAAATACTAAAGAAACTGAAAATTACCTTCACTTTAACAATATCATTGGCTAATGCAATCAAGAATACTAATCTTTCAACTTGGGTTAAGTGTTCTGCTTGAGCTTCTGCAGTCACTCAGAATGAGCTAGCATATCTAGCAATCCCAGGGGCTTTTCATAACCATGATCTGAAGAACCAACATCCTTGCTTTTGCACAAGAAAATGAAACAAGTAAGCAACAAGAGATGAGAGTGCATATGACTTTCAAATGTCTAATTATTGATATGTGATTTCATTAAGAGCAGTAAAATGAGAGCCAATCATGATGTAGCCATAATTCATTTTGACAACTTAACGCGGAGTTTGTAATCATTGGAGAAAATGCCTGAGCACCATTCAGAAAGATTATTTTATTATGAATCCTTGCAACTGCTGGTTTTCACTTTTCACTTTTAGGGAAAAGTTGTGCAAGGCGCAAAAAGCAACAATAATGTTTGAGATCTTACCTGGACTACACAAATATATTCTAGATAATTCAGAAGTCACCACAATTATGTGAATTAGAAGAAAGGACAATATTAGGTGTATGTAATATATTAATCATATATTCTAGCATTTGCACAATAGGTTACATAAATACATCCACATGCACATTTGCCACTGAGAAGAGCAAGGACAGCAGATGGATGAGAACACCACCACCTGCAAGTTCCCCTCCAAATTACACACCATTCTGATCTAGAAAGATATCATCATTCCTCCATCGCCATCAGGTCAAGTCCTGGAACTTCCTCTCTAATAGCACCATGACAATACCTTCATCACTCAAACAGCAGCAATTTGAGGCCCACGCCGACCCTCTCAAGTGAAATTAGGGATGAGCAATAAAGGCTGGCCTTTCCAGTGATGTTCACATCCCATTAATGAATCAAGAAAAAACACTGGTTATGTACAAGTTCATCCCCCACTGTCACAGTTTCACCTCCCGATTGGTATCCATGCAGAGGCCTCTGCTGCAGTGCACAGGTGTTTGTAAACCGAGGATGGAATCAGACTCCACAATATTGTACTCCATGATCGCATAGTTTGCCAATTCTCACTAAATTAGCTCACACATGAAGGATGGCCACTAGGCAATATAGCATAGGCCTGCAGACTGAACTGCTCATTGTGCAGTCAATTCCTCCATGTTTTTGGTAGGTTCCTCATCTATTTATTACTGCATTTTTCTGTTCTTTTCTGTTCCTATCCACTGTTACTTTTCACATTTAGGGAAAAGTTGTGCAAAGGCACAAAAATCAACAATAATTTTCAAGATCTTGCTTGGACTACACATCACATTTCATCGCAGTATTTAAACCAGATGGAGTTTGATAAACGTGTCCACACAGCAGCAAAGTCCTGATGGCAGCAACAGCCTGGAGTAACAGATTGTTCACATCAGAACTGAGGGGCTACCTTGCAGGTATATTACTTTAACATGCCAATGACTCAAGCACCTTTGACTGTACAACCACAAGTTGATGAATGTCACCTGCCAGCCCACTGGTGAACCCAACACCAGGGTGCAGAGATATTGCTCCTGTATTACTCAAGTAATTACTACTTCAGGTTGTGGAAGATTAGTTCCACTAAGATGATGGTAGAAACATGGATCGTATTGTACCTCAACTCAGGTTTTGTTCCTGGGTGACACAGAGGTGCCATGAATCATGGCTGCTGGAGATATCCTTAGCCTCCAACAACCATGCCCGCAATCTTCTTCACCCTTTGAATATCACTTCAACATGCTTTATAATGGAGTATTAGGGCATGATTTCATGCCCATGTTTCCACACAGAGACTAGTTAAAGCTCATCAACATCATTATTGAACAGAAAGTCACTTTGATTTACTTTCTCCATGAAGATCTGACGATGCAGCAACATTACAAAATGCTTGCAAGTGGATATCTAATTCCTCATCTTAGCAAGAATAGAGTTGCAGGGAAACTTCAAGGAAGGAAAAGCAATATAGAATGCAGTTGCAACTGATGGACATCCTCACTGCCAAATGGGTAACCTCAGCATCGACTGCTGCCTCCAACAAGACAACGCAGGGTGTTAATGGTTAACTTTTATTCAAGTAATCTATCCCTTCGCAGTGGTCAGCTTCACACCTGTCCAAATATTTTTTCCCACAGATACAGACATTTCTTTAAAATGTTCTTTTCAGGAACACATAAGCACATGCTGAAGGTACAGCTGTGCTGATTTGCGGGCTGGGTCCCATTCAACCCATTTTTAAAAGGCCTCGATTCAAACTGATGTAGATTTTTTTCAAACTTGTCATAGCATTCTCACTTTAAGAGAACTCTACTCTAGTGTGTTCTATTCACTTGCAGTTCTTTACTCAATGCCATTATTTTGACATCAATACAACTAGTCAGTTGCACTTTGGGTTTTGAATGCAATTACTTACTTACTTACTTGGATATTATTACTTACTTTCCTATTGAAAGTTTCTTGATCCAGTCTGGTTCAACTAATTGAAGGTTCTGGGAATCTGGCCATGACATGCTGATGAAGTCATCACACCACTCCAATGCTGTAACTTACAAGGCTTACAAGGCATTGATTTTAATGAAAAGTGAAGTTCTGACAACTTGATGCTTGTAGGTATTTTCAGGGGCTCCAGAGAGTCTGTGCCACTATTACCAGGCAGGAGCAAATACAATTAAAATCTGATCACTCATTTTCCAGTTAAATGAATGTGGGCGTGAGCCTTGCATAGTTACAATGCATTGTGAGATGACATCAACATAACACAAAGCCTTGTCCACATCAAAGTTCTCAGCAGCTTACATCATTTATCAAAGGAGAATAGGACATTATTATGTTGGCACAGCTCAATCATCTGGTAGTGTAGTGGTAATGTTACTGGACTAGTAATCCAGAGATCCGGACTAATGTTCAGGAGACATGAGTTCACATCCCACCATGACATCCAGGGTAGTTTAAACTTAGTTAATAAATCTGGAATAAAAAGCTAATCATAAAAATACTGAATTGGTGTAAAAACCTATTTGGTTCACTAATGCCCTTCAGGGGAGGAAATCTTTTGTTCTTACCTGCTCTGACATACACGTGACTCCACATCCTCAGCAGTGTGGTTAACTTTTAACTGCCCAGTGAATGCCTACCAAGCCATTCAGTCCAAGGGCAATTAGGATGGGCAACAAATGCAGGCCTTGCCAGAGACACCCGCATCCAAAGAATGAATAAAGAAAAATTATGCAATCCAAGGTTAGACATACCAAAGCCAGAAGCAGAAGAAAGTTTTCACACTCTGCCTTATTCCAAGCTTCGAAAGAACAGCCCCTACTCGTACAATATGGCATTTTCAATTCATACACCAGTCATCTTTATGCCACTCAATGAGAAGTGGAATTTCATTAATTACAGTGCGCTGTTGGCACTTTACAATCAAGCTTCTGAAACATAGTTAAATCAGACCTGTTCAAGAGATTTCTTTACAACAAGAGAAAAAGAAACAAAATAGGATTAAATAATTGCTGTTGAAGCATGAATTATTTTGATTAGTGGCATCAATCTGCTACATCCATGTCACAACAAATGCATCCAATAATAAAATGCAAGGGGATAGGGCATGGTACAATGAAGCACACTTAACAGAATAGCATGCACACAGAAAATTGTTCTCAGAACAAATTCCTATGAGAACATGACTTTGAAAGTACATTTGTTATTAGGAGTTAGAAGTCATCTAAGTACCTGAGAACCATAACACATTACGGGGTGTGTATCCGTAGTCAAGTACAGGAACGTCCCTCTGAGCTGAGTGTTTCTATCAACAGATAGCAAACATTCTGTTTGTTATCAATTGACATTCATTATAAGTGCTACAAGGTCTAAAGATACTTGCTCATTCTCGACTAAAAATTTGCATTTAGATTGCATAGACCAAAGGTTTCCAAACATTTTTTGCTGAGCTTCCTTTCAAAGATTCTTTTCCTATTTACCTCACCTTTTTCTAAGAAATTATATTTTTTAGTCTTCTAGTACAGTTTAATCCCATTGGTTTTAAAAGCTGGGGAAAAAGAGAAGTTCTAAATACTTGGGTTATCTTCAGGCTTGTAAGGATTATATAGTTCAAATAGATCATTTCAAGAATCTCTACTTTTGTGCCGCAATTAGGTGATGTCACAGAAATGTCTTTCTCTTTAATAATTACACCAGAAGCAGTTTTGATTGATCCAACTTTCACTTCTACAATTTAGCAGAACTTTAGTTGCGAGGCAACCTTGGTTTGTGGAATTTTTTTCAGTATTTTCAGGGTGGAGGCTGAAGACTATGGCTCCCAACATGCCCTGCAGCATACAGAGCCTGGCAGGGGGACAAGCCGTGCACACTCCAGATTCTGGATTCCTTTTGATGGCTGGGGAATGATGCGAAAAAACATCGCCCACATTACTGAGCTTGTGGCTCGAAAATCTGACCACGGGACCTAGGAGTAGCGCACGAAACAGGCCTACGTGATAAGTTTAGTCTGGAGCTGAAGAGCCAGCAGCTGAAGTGTTGTTGTTAGCTCTGTGCAATTGGGGCTCAGAGAAACCCTGGAGCAATTGACAGCTCAAAGAAGCTGAAATTATGCTGTCTGCTCTGCGAAGCTGGCAGCTGGGGCAAAGAGAAGCCTCTGGTAAGCTGTTGTTGTCTGCACAGTACAGCTAGATAGCTGGGATAGTGTAGATGGTTAGATGTCAGGCCACAGCCCTGCCAATCCAGTGGAACGCAATTTTGGACAAAGAGATTGAGCAACTGGGAGGTGAGCAGTCATTAGGGCAGTCCAAGCTAGAGTCCAGTTGCCTGACAATTCATTGCAGAGAGAAGAAGCAAGAAGGCTTTCAGGCTAAGTTAGAGCTACTGTTGTGGGAAATCAGAGAATGAGAGAAGCTGAAATCCCTCGTGAGGAAGAGAGAGTTTTAAAGAATTTTTGTGATTCAATGTGATCATTGATGGCGTGGGTTGCTGAGAAAATTTGTGGGATCTATCTTGGTTCTGTCTACCATTTACTGTTGTGATGTGTTCAGCCACAGTTTGCCTGTTAATTCATGTTTACCTCATGTTAATTCTGAATATTGGTCTATAAGATAGATAGTATTTACTGTTTGATTTATTGACTCTTGTATAGTAAAATTTCTTCTGTTTGTTTAAAACTGTGGAATCTTGAGCCTTGATTCTCTTCATAAATACCTGGGAATTCAAATTTTATCTACTTGACAACAAAAGTTACTGGTCCCTAATCAGATCATAACATAGTGATAATAGCAACTCAAATCTGGCCCAATCATTACTTCAATTAGTATCTTATGTTTGCAAATGGTTGAAGTTGCATTGCAGTATGACATCAGCCAAGTCAACTTACATATCCATAGTTTATCAAGTAATGAAAGGCTTCTGATTTGGACTTTACTTCTGGGTTGGATCTCTTTATATTCCCTGCCAACAGTATTTCTGTATTCAGATATAAAATGTCTAAACACTGCCAGCAGAATACTTATACATGTTAGTTTTTCAGTCGCTCTCAACTGTTCTTTGATTTGAGGATCACGTCTGTTCAGGGCCTCAAGTTTCTGCCATGGTCCTCATGTGACTGAACAGGCCAATTATCAACCCGCAGGTCTTTGGGCAGATGAGGCAAGTAAGAGGTAATGGGATCCAAAGTTCAAGATTTTTCTTTTTCTTTCCATCTCTGCCACCGCTCTACCTCATCATTAAGACATTGTGGCTGAAAGCATGATGCAGCTTGATAGATAAGTTGCCACATTTTGAATGATTGGCTTTTGAAGCTTCTTCCATCATTAATGTCAATGCTGCCACATTTCAAGGAGAGTTTTTTTTTATTCATTCACGGGATGTGGGCTTCATAGGCTAGGCCAGCATTTATTGCCCATTCCTAGTTGCCCTTGAGAAGGTGGTGGTGAGCTGCCAGTTTGAGTTTCAGGGTGTCTTTAAAGCATTTGCTTTGTTCTTCCCTGGAATGCTGGCCAGTTGAGAGTTGAGAAAATAGGACCTGGCGGGGAGACACTTTTCAGCTATTCCAGCACAGTGCCCTATACATTGAGGTTAACTTTGCAGGGGTTTTTCATTAATGCTTGTGAAGCTGGCTTCAAGAAGGACACTAGGCATTTGTTCAACGGTCCTCTCATTAAATCTGGAGGGTATGCTGGAGGCATTGCTGATGGAATTTCTCCAGGGCTCTCAAGTGTCATGGATACACAGTCCAGGTCTCACTGCAATACAGAAGTGTGGTGAAGACAACTGCTCTGTACACTAGGATTTTTGTTAACTTGGAGGTTTTTGTAGTTTGTAAAAGGCTGAACTGGCACAGCTGATCTGGTGCTCGAACTCCTAGTCAATGGCGACCTTTTGAGAGAGGTGACTGCCAAGGTATGGGAAGCGTTCAACATGTTCCAGAGTCTCTCCTTCAACGTATATAGGGGATGGAATATTTGACCAGGTTTAGGTTGTTCATGAGTTTTGTTTTGGCAACATTCAAGCTCAGGCCAAGTTTCTTGAATGCAGAGTTGACGAGATTGAGAGTTGCTTACAAATCTGGTGCAGTGTGGGCAACAGCACTGTAGTCATCTGCAAGCTGTAGATCATGTATGCCTACAGTGATCAGTTTAATTCTGGCACAGAGACGACTCCATCCAGGCAGTATTTAATGCTCAGGCCACAGGGCAGTTTGATGAGGTGACTTCCACTCTCAGGTAGACAATAAATAGCATGGGTGCTATCACACAGCCTTGCTTGACACCAGTCTAGATTTTGAAAGTGTCTGTTTCAGATCTCCCACTCAGGACAGTTGCATTCATATCATCATGAAGCAGCTGCAAGATAGTGATGAACAAAGAGTCCCAGAGATACAGTGTGGCTTTAGACTTTTCAGAGGAACCTCTGACATGGTTTTTCTTGCCAGACAAATTGAAAAAAAAATGCAAGAACAACACAAGGGGCTCTCCATTGCATTCATCAACTTGACCAAAGCATTTGATTCAGTAAACTGCGAGGCTCTGTGGATTGTGCGAAAGATTTATTTGGATGTCCAAGAAACTTCATTTATCAGTATTGTGGTGACAACCAGAATTATTTTTCACTGATTCAATGCCCAATAGTTATGACCCAACAACACTGATGTGTCCAGCTATGAGTGCTGTTAATTAAGAGGTGGGCCCAGATTTTCCTGGCAAAATAGCATCGAGACTAATGATGGTCATTGCTATTAATGCACAGCAACAAAAGGTGCGGGTCAGATCTGTGATTAAATACAAATATCTAAAAGTTGCTGTCTGCACTCTACCATTAGCTTCATAGAAACAACATCTCATAGTGTGCCTCACCATTCACAAGAAAAACTTGCATTCATATAGCACTTTACATGACCAGTGAGTATCTCAACATGCTTTCCAGCAAATGAAGTATTTTTGAAGTATAGTCACTGTTGGGAAGTAGGAAACGTGGCAGTCAATTTGTGTAGAACAAGCTTGCACAAATAGCATTATAATAATGGACAGATGATCAGTTTTGTGATCCTGATTGAGGGATAGATTTTGGCTAGGATACCAGGGATAACACCCCTACCCTTCTTTGAAACAGTGCCAGGCAATCTTTTGTGCCCAACTGAGAGGGCAGATCAGGTACAGAAAGTTTAGCAGCTTATCCGAAATACTGCACCTCTAACAGTGCAGAACTCCTACTGCACTGAAATGCCAGCCTTAAGTTTTGTGCTCAAGCCCCAAAATAGGACTCAGACCCAGGACCTTGTGATACAGGAGGTGAGTGCTACGAACTGAGCCACAGTTGACACTAGAGAATTGTGGGGGGTCGATGGCATGGTGGTAATGTCACTGGACTAGCAATCCAAATACATGGGCTAATGCTCTGGGGACATGGGTTCAAATCCCAAAGAGGCAGCTGGTGGAAGTTAAATTGTGGATTATAAAGATAGTCTCAGTAATGGTGACCATGACATCTACCATCGATTATTATAAAGCCCATCTGATTCAATATTGTCCTTTAGGAAAGGAAACTTGCCACCTTTATCTGGTCTGGCCTACATGTGACTCCAGATCCAGAACAATGTGGTTGGCTCTTAGCTGCCCTCAGTTCAAGGGCAATTAGGGATGGGCAACAAATGCTAGCTTCATCGGCAACACCAACATACCATGAAAAAACACAGAAAAAAACTGCAGTAGATAGACAAAACTTGCAATAAATAGATAAGAATGGACAAGACTTGACTAACTACCACTTTAATGACATGATAAGTGGTTATTCCCATCAGTGAACCTCTCACGCACTGAAATTAACTATGGCAAGTGTGGAGTCACATTGTAAAACTTTTCATTTTTAAATACTCCATTTATTATTGTTTACTTTTCCTTTCTGTCTCTTTCCTCTGGTCTCTCTAGATAAAACCTTTCCCTCTCCTTATTTTTCTTTCTGTACCCGATTTGACATGGAATTTGCCCGCTCAGATTTACATTTCCTCATGCTGTTAATTTAACTTTGATCTGATTGGTTAAGGTGATGCACGGTTGTCTACCCTGTTCAGTCAGGTCCCAGCTGCCCCCTTTCCCTCGCTGTGATGTTATCAGCTCACACTTTCAGCAAGTTGTCATGCAAACAAATTAAAAACTACACATGCAAGGACACATACAACTCATGGCACATGCCACTGGATGCTCAAGCCACAGTAAAATGCAGCCTATGGCATTTTGCTGGTAGAATAGATAAACTTTCTTTAATTTGCCAACTGTGGTAAAATTCCACTTGCACATTCCTGCTGACTGGTAATTGCTAAGACAGCTTGCCACTGATTTGAAAGAAATTTTCCAAGAGGTTATAGCTATGAGTGTAAGGGAGATTAAACCCTGATGCAGCATTGGAAAGCAGGTGCAAGATAAATGCTGACATTACATATCACTGTAAAATATGGTTGTGTTATTTGTTTCTAAAATTAGACAGTCTCAGAATGTCTGCCATCTGTTTACTGCATATACCAGAAGCCTAAGATATCATGTTAGAAAGTCATTGGATGAGAGATCAAATTTATGCAATAGGCTTGTGAAGCTGTTGCCATCATTGCTTCTGAAGAAAGGTGTATGTTTGAATTAGGCAGATACCATGGCAGCAATCTGAATGAAAGGAGGAGCCCTTATGAAAACTCTGCTTTGCAGCTGGTTTGTTGGACGCTGTGACGCATTTTCCAACTCAACAGGAGTTATAGCCATGTAAGCATTTTCAGCACTCACTGTGTTTTTTAGATTCAATTTAAAAGTAAAATGGAAAAATATCTGAGCTAACAGATACATTTGGGAACTCAACTACCTAACTGTGTTGGTGTCGCTACACTCTCCTATGCACATACACAGACATCTCTAACAGTGAAATACAGCCCCTTAGTGGCAGCAGCACAACCCACTCAAGAGTTGTATTATAACCCCCTTAGAGTATAGTAACTTTAATAAGATATTTGAATTCTCAGTGACCAACTTAAAGGACTCCCATAACAAGATTTCAAGTTTTAAGACTTCTAATGTAACAAACAAATTAAAGGCAACATTGATTAAACATCACTTGGTAGGCAACAAATACTCTAAACTACAGACAAAATAACCCTTGTTAATATTCTAATGCGACCGATAACCCCACACTGCATACATGTACATTACAGCACAATCTCCACAGGATTTCAGTCTTTATAGGGAATAAACCACAGCCACTCCCAGCTTCCAATGGGTTTCGCTGAGTTGTAACATCGAGTGACTATTCAAAGGTGCTTCCTTCAGTTATCAGTGAATTTCCAAACCCACATGCCAGCAATAAGGCCACGCTGGTGATTTCTCCTCCTGACCTCATCAGGGCAGATCTTCCAGAGTCTTTAGATTACCTCAGGGTACATCTGCTCAACCAGAGACCATTCTCTCCCCCACATTATACCTGGTAGCTTGTCGAGGACTCACAGCTGCCTTCTCTCTGCTGATCACACCAGCTGCACCCTTCTGTCTCTGTAAGGCCTCTCTCTCTCTCTTTCAGTCCAAAAACCTCCGAGACCAGAAAGTCTGTTCTCAGCAAACCCAGCTGCTCTTGCCTTTGTTTTCAGGTTTGAAAGTTTTGCACCTTGCTCTCAGTAAGTCACAATCTGAGTGCTGCAATGTCAGGCAGGCCATCATTCAGACAGACATCATATTGAGGCCCTTTCTTCCTGTTCTAATGGTTCAAGTGGAACTAACAATCCCACAGCATTATTCAAAGCAGGGAAGGAATTCTCTCATCTCCTAGCCGACATTTATCACTTAGACAAAACAGCGTGTTGGAGTGGTTCAAATATGGAGTTGTGGGAAAGGTGGGCAAATGTTTGCAGTTCACAGAAGAAAGGAGATTGGAGATGGGGCAGTAATTTGCAATGATGTAGGAGTCCAGTGCAGAGTTCCTGAGCAGGGGTTGATGATGCCACATTTGAAAGAACGAGGAACAGTAACTAGGGAAAAAGAACCATTTGGAATACCGGTGAGCACGGGGGCTAGAAAGCAAAGTTGGGTAATCAGGAGTTTAATTGCAACTTGATTGTTATTAAATTTGGCCCAGTGGTAGCACATTCTCCTCCAAGTCAAAATTTCATTGGTTCAGAGACTTGAGCACATAATCTAAGCTGCCATTTCACTGCAATACTGAAAGAGTGCTGCACAACCAGAGTGACCTCAGGTGGATTTTAAAATTATCAGAGCCGGGGGCAGTGTTCTCCAGTGACCTGGCAATACTTACCCCTCAATCAACATCACTAAAACAGATGATCTCATTATTGTTTATGGGATCTTTTTGTGCACAAATTGGCTACTCTGTTTTCTGAAGTATAGTCACTGTTGTGATCCAAAGTGCTTCATTAGCTCTGGGACGGTGAGGTTGTAAAAGGACTATATAAATGCACGTTCTTTAACAGTATTGAGAGAGGATTTGGTGGGTTTCATTGACAAGATCTGTTGCATAAGGGCATAGTTCATCATTCAAAAAGGAATTTACATTGAAGCCAATTGCTAATAATTTCTCAATGAACTTGTAATGATTACATCAAAATAATTAATCCTTGAGTGACATATTTTACACTCCATCTCACTCCAATGGTAATAGGATGTCCTACACATAAGAATCATCAATACAAAGGGAATAAAAATGAATAAAATTACCCCATTATGATTCTAAAAACAAAATATAACCTTAATGTGACAACTCACTGATCTCATTTTGTGGTTTAGATCTCAGAGTTCATGAAATCATCCAAAAACCTCAATCAGATCATGTCCTTGCAATCACTCTCAGGATCCATTGTTCTATGTCTTGAGGGACAAGTACCTAATTAAACAACCAGCAAAACTGATCCAATGCCTGGCTATAAAAAGATACAAATTACTTAATTAACACTTCATGTAAGTAAAATGACTGGGTGAAATAACTTGGAAGCAATAAGGAACAGCTGCAATAAATTTAAATTAGTTGTTATGCTGCATCAAAGAACAAGTGAGAGCTTTTATTTGGAAAAGCCTATTCCATTGGAGTGTGAATGTTCTACACTCAAATTAAGAACTCTTGTATTCATTTACAGGGTCATGTTGGGGTCACTGCAGATCATGTTCGCTAACCATCCTGATTTATGTGGAAAACATCTATTGTTGCTGATTGTGCAGTTAATAACCCAGTTAACACATCAATTGCATTCACTTATCAGAAGTGTCTTGTAATGAAGGATGTAACCAGTGTTTTTTTGCTGGGGGTGTGAAAAGTGTGAAGGCTGTTGGTGTAGGAAAATGCCCCACAAATTGCTATAGCACAGAGCACCTAAACTGCTATTATATATTCCTGATTCCACTATAATTTCTCAGTGTGCAAGATCTTTTGTTACAGAGGGATGAATTTCCTGCCTTGCCTCTCTTTTTAACAGCTGCTAAGTAAAGATGCATATCTGTTTCAGCTTCTTAACACCCAAACACTCCTGATCAACATGACAAATACTTCAGTGATGCTATAGCTCCACTTAGCTATAACATGCAAGAGAAAAGTTCTTTGGCAATGTTACCCCTGCTTTTACAGTGTTCCCTATGCTTAAATTCCTGGATTGCAGTAGAAAGTACAATCAATCCTTGTTGTGCTAATCACAAGAGCAGACAGTGGCCGTGTGTAAACACGGCTGAAATCAAGGTATAATTTACACAGAAAACATTCGCTGAATTGGGAAATACAGCAACATATAATTCATTAGTAAGATTGAAAGTGGCGCATATGACGTCAGTAGTGGAACAATCATGAACCTACACTTATCACAGGTTCTAAAGAAGCATACAGAATGTGGCTTAACAAGCAGAATGTGCTTGTTAAGGTTCTTCATTCATGAGGATATTAAAATGCATCGTATATCAAATTAGTACTGCATCATACATTGTTGAGCAGAAGTGACCATTTTATTGAAATTCCCTCTGGAATGATAACCCACCAAGTCTAGACATGAAGACGGACTCATTACATGTCAATCACAATGATGTTGTATCTGGTACAGTACAATCATCTGGAATTATAATCAAATTGATAACAATGAACTGGCATTGATCTCTGATGATCTCCATTGCGGATGGAGAGGAACTGACAGATAAGTTTGCAAACATCATTCAACAAATGTAATTTTATATTTGAGAACGGTGAGGATTTGTTTTGCTCATCCTGGTTGTTCCATTTTTCCACATCAGTTTTAAGATTCTATCAGTAACAGAATCAGTAAGATTTATCGCTCTTCTATTGCGATTCAACGAAACAGGGTCTGACTACACAGGAGGAAGCCGATGGGAACCTGCAGCTGCAGTGAACTTCTGGCATTGGCAGAACAGCAAAGGTATTTGCTTCACATTATTGGAGATTTCTAAGTTGTGAGTGACATGATCATAACACATTCCCTCATCTCTAGTTGTAGGCCTGTAGAAACAAAACAGGCCAAAGTTGACTGTAACTGAAGAACAAATGCACCCACTGTGAATTAGACATTTGCCATTTAATTTCCACAATATTTTGCATTGTAAGTTGCTGTAAGTGGGAGATGGAAACAGAATGATACTTTCTGCAGGGTATTTGTGTGAACGGTGCAAGTAACTACATACTTCCTAACCAATCAGATTTAATCATCATGAAACAAACAGTATAGAGATTGAACCAGAAGTGTAAGAACATAAGGATATAAGAAATAATAGCAGGAGCAGGTCCATACGAGCATTGTTGATCCTTGGCTTCAATTTCATTTACCTGCTCCCTCCCCTCCATATGCTTCAATTCCCTGACAAACCAGAGAGTTTTCTATCTCAGCCTTAAATATATACAACGATGGAGCATCCACAACCCTCTAGGGTAGAGAATTCCAAAGATTCACAACCGTTTGTGCTGAAATGTTGAATTCAATGTTAAATTAGAAACAGAAAATGAAATGAAGAGATGAAAAGAAAGATCGGATTAAGAGAGAGAGGGGGAGAATAAGGAAACAGGTAAAGTAAAAAAGAAGTAATTTTAAAAAATTGTGTATGCAGTTCAACTCTAACACCAAATATGGTTTGCAATAATACTGCTTATTGTTTCAACCAAGTCCAGGCTCACACATGGTCTTTGAGCAGTAGACTTGCAGATTTAAAAACTACATTATCCTATGTTCCTCTAGGTAGACAGGTAACCTTCTTCGATCCTGACTCTCACTTGTTAAGGAAAGCTCAATATATCTCAGTATAGGCCATTTCTCATGAACACTCACAAACATTGCCATTGTAGATTCATTGGGGCATGATAGATATTGTGAACAAGAGCCCCAGAAATGAGATATTTCCTTCAAAAACACCAGATGCCAACTTGATCCCAGTTGGGGTGTAACTAATTATTCTGAGCTCCAGTCCCATCTCCTATCTCAAGACTGTCTTGGCTCCCTTGTTTCACAACGTGACCACGAAAATAAGGCAACAGGCATGAATCACACATTCTGCACTGGCAACAAAGAGTAAAAGGTACAATCAGCTAAAATATATCCTGACGCATTAAACCCTAAAACATCCTGGGAATAAGCAACTTTTATCAATTTCATTATATCTAGCTACAGGAAAAATCTACAAGCTAAGTAAAAAGAAACCACAAACTTCAATAATATGAAGGACCTAAAACAACATTGTGCCATAATGTAGACGAACTAATGTTTTGTATCGATTCATTATTCCATTATTCTCATACTCTTATGTGCCCATTTATAAAACCCTAAATGCTATTGGCTTTTTCTCATTTACCTACCTGTACTCCATGAATTATGTATTTGAGCCTCCCTAGGCCTCTATTCAGTAACATCCTTTGGTGTCTTTCCATTAAGTGTTTACCTTCATTCCTCATTTTGCATTCTAAAATGTACTACTTCATATTTCTCCACAATAAACTGCATTAAACTTGCCATCTGTCCATCTCTTCCATTAATCTACCTTCTGCTGAAATCTTTTTCAAACCTCCTCAGCTTGCAAAACGCCCCCACTTTGTGCCATCAGCATATCTCAATTTGGACTTTGGCATTGGAAGCTGAAACTATTTGTTTATGTGCAGAACAAATCTCTTAGGTCACCAATCCCAACTCTTCTCCTAGCTAAGCAACACCGTTAACAAAAACACTTCATTTCATGCCCATCAACTGAGTTTCTACCCATGTTTCCTTTTAGTGAACACAAGTCTGGAGATTTTATAACAAACCTTCAGTGAGACATCTAGTTAAATGGTTAAAATCTCTGTAGAGACCGATAACTTTAAAAATAACTCAACCTTCCAATTAATAAATGAAGGAACAACAAGTCAAGAGTTTGCACTTTGCAACTTCTATTGTAACCAATGACTAAAACAACACAATTGACGAAACACTATTTTCTTTTTGTGGGCAACTTATACGTTAACTACAGAAAGTGACATTCTCCTTTTATACAACTGCACTCTTCATGGAATTACAGCCCTTATAGCAAATAGTCCACAATTTCTCCCAGTTTCCAATGAATTCCCATAACCCTATTTCTTTTCTTATTATGCATTCATGGGATGTAGGCTTCGCTGGCTGGGCCTGCATTTATTGCCCATCCCTAGTTGCTCTTGAGAAGGTGGTGGTGAGCTGCCTCCTTGAACTGCTGCAATCCATGTGGTATAGGTACACCCACAGTGCTGTTAGGAAGGGAATTCCAGGATTTTGATCCAGCGACAGTGAAGGAACGGCAATATAATTCCAAGACAGGATGGTGAGTGAATTGGATGCCACATTCAGTCAAATGCTGCCTTGATGGCAAGGGCAATCATTGTCAACTCACCTCGGGAGTTCAGCTCTTTTGTCCATATTTGAACCAAGGTCAGGTCAGGAGCTGAATGGCCCTGGGCAGAACCCAAACTGGGCATCAGTGAGCAGGTTAATGCTAAGAACCTGCCACTTGACAGCACTGTTGATGACCCCTTCCATTACCCTAGAATCCTTGGATGGTTGGAGGATGCACCTGTTTGTCTAGAGACTGTTTCCCTTCTACATCCAGCTGTGGTAGCACACAAAACCTATCGGTCTCTTCCTTTTGCTGCCAGCCAGAACCTCTGCTGTCTGTTTGTGATATTCATTGATTTGTAGGGATGCCTGTAACCTGATCTCAGAAATGGTATCTTAAGCCCTCTTCCCCATGGAAACATGAAACTCATTAACCTTGCATCCAGGTAGAAATGCCAATCCTTGATCCCAACTTATTTCATCTTAGAAGTATTTGGACAGGTTACAGCCCAAATGTTTACAATCCAATATCAACAACACCTTTCCAGGGCTTCGGGAGACTTGGAGACTACTCACTGTAAATTCCATTGCCATTGTCTCCATCTCGCACTTTCTTCTTAGTAAAACAATCTGAGCCTTCCTTTGACCTCCAACAATCAAGTCACCCAGGCTAACGGTCATGCAGACTGCAAAACAGGTCACATCACCCTCTTCATCTACCCCTAAATTTAAAGATACAGTCCCAAAACATCATAGGCCAGAATTTTACACTCCCCGCAGCAGATTTCGATGAGTCAGGGAGTATGAAATTACATAGATAGCATTCCCTCCAGGAACCCGCCCACCCTGGCCTGGTCGCGAGTTTATGCTGGGGCAAGCAGGGACTCGGATAGGAAGCACACCCTTGCCACAATTAAGGCCCCTAAGTGGCTACTTAAGTACCTTTTCTCACCCAGCCTCAATTTTTAGGTGGGTGGATGACAGATCAAGGACACAAGCTCGACAACCAACAGAGTTCGATCTCGGGCAGGAAGAGGGGGATCTCCATCAGAAGCTCCCTTCTGACCGGGAACGCCCTCCCCTTAAGGACCGGTGACCCCTGGACCTCTATCCCCCACAGCCTTTCCCCAGGCACCCCGATCAACCACTCATGACCGCCCAAGCCTTCCTTACCCTCCTGGCCCTGGGTCCCCTGCCACTTACCTCTCTTCCAGTTCCCAGCACTTCGTTCCAGACAGCTCCCTGCAATGCCTCTTCCAGCCACTGCAGCGCCGTTCCTGGAGGGACTGAAGAGCTGCCAGCCGGGATTTGCTCCCGTGATGGGCAGAAGTCCCACCTTGTGGCAATCCTGAAAAGTCAGGCCATAATCTTATAAACCTCACAGCGGTAACAAAATGCCTTCTGAAAATCTACCACATCAATTGGATAACTTTAATTGATCACTGTTTGAGAGTCTTAAAATTAATGCATTCATGACACCTCCTGATCCCGCCAGGGCATGTACTGCAAGGATATTCATGCTTCTAAAGTTTGTCATGAGTTTTCATAATGAAGTTTCAGAACTTATGTAAATGGCTTTATAAGTTGCTGATAATATAAAATTCAGAGCACAGGGAAAATAAAGTAGAAGCAAAAAGCAAATTCAAAAGCGTTAGTGCCTTGCCTTAAAGGCCTAATAGAGACTTCTATCATGCACCATCTCCTGTGTCTAAATTGCTTGCAAGTCAGAGGTCATTAGAGCTAGCAGACAACGGCAAAATATCAAAAATTAGCTTTAAGAATCAAATTTCAGTTATATTGAAATATTTGCCATAAAAACGAAAATATGAGCATTAGGGGTTTATCGCACTGTTTTGAAATCTACCTCTTGGGCAAAGCACAAAATTCAGTTGCATTTGTACATTGTCTCGTAATGGTATTTTTAAATCCCAAGTTATTAAACACTGTCTACAGCATGTTGCAACGTTATGATCCTTGGTCTAACTGTTCATTTATCATTTATACTTTAGGGCAGCTTACACAAAACTCATGAAGAAGTAAAAGTCAAATTTGCATACGACTGCTGTATAAAATGTTCTCTAACTTCGATTAATTTCGTTGCTGATGATCATTTGGAACATTACTCCTGGTCACAGAAAATATAACTCAGTCCATTCTCACATACCAGCCGCCTTTGGCAAATCTTCCTGTCACCCACTTTAATGGATCTTTATAAATAATTCAATTTTTAATTATAGGACAAGCTTGTGACCCAGGGAGAAAAGTACAGTTACAAGCCACGCCATGTCAACTGATTTAGATTCAGGCCATAGAATGATGCAAACAAAGGTGTAGGCTATTTGGCCCATCACAATCTTTGAACGTGCAATCCAATTAGCCCCATTCCCCTGTCATTCACCCTAGCCCTGCTAGGTTTAAATGTACACTGGCAATTAAACTACTTCTAAAGCCTTTCATAGAACAGAAAAACACTTGCACTTTTGAGTCGTAAGGCAGATTGGAAGGTTGCATCTCCAATCCAAAGGTTACATATGCCACATTAAGATACCATGGACTACGTATGATGATTGTCAACTTTAGCAGGTGGGTGCTTAATGCTGTCACATGACATTATGCACTCCACTATTTTAGCACAGGTGTTAACCAGCTTATTTTCAAGCATATGAGTGAGAAGGGAATAGAGGGTTATGATGATAGATTTAGATGTGAAAGATGGGGGAGGCTTGAGTGGACCATAAATGCAGGCCTGGACTGGTTGAGCAAAATGGCCTGTTTCTCCACCGTATATTCTATGTAAGGTTATTGTCTCCTCTAAAACAAGTCATTTAAATGACATTATAATGTCCATCCATTAACTTTGTCAACAGTAACCTCTAGACTCAAATCTTTTTTCTGATGGATAGAAAACTGTTTGCAACAGAAAAAGGGCAGTTGTGAAGGTTAGCGGAAGTTGACATTCATAAACCAATGTCAGTAATGTCTTTGAGGTGGAGGCCATGGAGGGTCTTGAATGACCATCGTAACTTCAGTGGAAACAATGGAAACACCGTGTAATCAGAGACTATGCTAATCTTCCACTGAAGTTTCGATAGCCAATGTGAAGAAGCCTCCGAGCATAATCGCAAGACAAACGTTAGCAGCTCTGCCTATATTTTGCCTATACTACATTTTGAGCCTAGAAATGTTTATAATGAATGACTGCAAACTGGAGAGGGAACTCAAGCCTCGTGTTATAAAGTTACGTTAAGAAACATTATCGCCAAATTGGACAAAGAAATAAGGAGTTTAATTCTTATGCATAATGTTAAAAATTGTAATCAAACGATGTTTTTGATTTATTTTTAAACTCCAAAGAAATAGAAATAGATTTTTAGCAAAATTACATTAATTTGTTTACAAAACTGCACTCTGATCTTTCACAATTATATTTTATGGCAAAAAAGAAATGAATTTGCATTATGTTATTATACATAATCTTTCCTTGTTCCCAAAACTGTATCTTATCTAAATAAAACCTAAAAAGCCTTTCTGACCACAGGACTGTAAAAACATTTCTTGGACAGATTAAGTAATCCAATAATTAAGAATTCATTAATTTAGTTAATAATGTCACTTTTCTGTGTCAAGGACTTTTTAAGTATCAGCTCTTTTAATCCGAATGAAACAGCAACTACGCTTTGAATCAAAAACATGTTAATCTCAAGGAAACATCATGTAATTTAAGTAATGCCTGGGGAAGAGGAGGGAAAAGCGGGCAGGAGATAGATCAGAATTTCCCAACAGCCGTCTACAGGATAGCAGCACTTCCATGCCAATATAGAAAGAGACATAGCCACTGTTCTTGCAAATCTGTCGGAGTTTTTACAATGTCATTACACAAACTATTATACTTTACACATACTTTGTATATCAATGGCAAAGCTTTTTAAATCCAAAACCTACCTTAGAACTCATTTGAATGGCCATTCAGAAACACAAAACACTGACCACATCAGAAAAGGATCAGGCACAAATTTGTCATTCTGTACCTGCACAAAAATAAAACGGGCTGAATTTTCATTTTGGGGGCAGGAAACAGGAAATATGTGTCAAGACTGTTTCCAGATCCTGAATCCACTCCTCGGGGTGGAATTAGCCACTTGTGGGACTTAAGACTGAGGCACTTAAATGGCATGGAGACAGGTTCCCAATTAAAGGCGCCAGGCGAGCGGGCAGGCTTTCGATGTTGGTGGGCCAAGCAGAGCCTTCCCAGCTTCAGTGGAGCGGACAGCTGCAATAAAAGATTAATAACTGAGAAGGTGCTTCAACAGAAAGGTGCCCTCTCACCAATTTTTTTTTAAAAAGTCAAATAAAAATAAGAAAAGCAGCCAGGCCACCACTGTGGGGGGGACAGGACAGGAAAGGGGTGGGGAGGAATCGCTATACATGACAGCATTTGCCTGCATCTGCACCCAAGCAGGCAGGGAGGGCCTGTAAGACTGCCTGGAGCACTGGCATCCCGACCTGCTTCTCCCAATCACACCAGGAAACTGGAGGCCAACTCAAAAATCCCAGTCAGCCCCCTTTGAGTGCCATTAGCAAGGCTCATAATAAGCCTAACTGGCTGCCCGCCTTGTGGGCAGGCAACCTTGCCAGACCCCAAACCCACCTCCCCCAAAACGGCTGACGCCGTAAACAGTGTTGGGAAACCGGCACACCGGCCAGCACCAGTAGTTTTGGGTCCTGTCCATCTCGGCTCCCGACCTCAACAGGCCTGAAAAACCCGCTCAATATTTCCGTCACTCTTCCACTGTGCAAACCTGTCACTCACATGGATAAAGTGAATTTCTGCTTTGTCGCCATGAGCAGCCACCCACGCCCACTTGGACGGAGGTGTAATTTTCACCCCCGTTCTTATTTTCACCAATAGGACGTGCAGGCAATTCAGTGCCTTCCACTGTGTACACACTATACCTAATGTACTGACAAAGAAGAGCTTTGAGGAGTTTTAAATATATTTAGAAAATACAGAGATTTTATTTATTTTAATCAAATATCTTGCACTCTGAATTACGTTCACCTGCAGGTTCTTTTTCAGTCTGGGTGGCTAGGGTGAGAAATCTGGCCTAAGTCCAGGAAATTGTCACTGGTGCAAGTGGGGTTGGAGCTATGAATTACATGGACAGCAGCTTTTGCTAGATTATTCAATCAGTCGGGAGCATGACAATGAAGAGTGATTATATTCTAACCAGGCATTGTCAGGCATATTTTCCACAGTCACTAGTTACTGATCATAAGCAGGAATCATGCTGTTTCTTTCCCTTCCTACTCCAGGAAAACTTCTACATAGAAATACAAAGAAGTTACAGTATAGAAAAAGGCCATCTAAATTAGCTGGACTACAAACCAAGCTTGCTATTTAAATATGACCGTTAAATACTCCTACTTCAACAGAAATTTCAGACCTTCCTTCATTGGAGAAACAGGTATATCATGTGTGGCACAGAGTTGTAAAAAGGTCATCAGCGTAGTGTTGTAAATATTTATGATCTATTGTTAATATCCTGTTTGATACGATACGATAAAGTATATTTATATTTGTGCTGTTATTGTGGTTGTGGGTGAATTGTCAGACTGACAACTGGAGCAATATGTACATCAGCAGAGACACAATGGGCGATTTTGCAATCAGCATGGAACTTCAGCAACCGACAAGCATTTCAGGAAACACCAGAAACGTCACCCACAACCCATTAACATCAACAGGTGGAAAATTGCTGGTAACGTGTCAACATCCTAATACTTGCGATTGGTGAGCAACAATCTCTGCTAGCAGCACGTGCTTACCAAAGTGACCTTGTAGTCCAAGGGGATCCTGTTCTTCAGTACCAGTAAGCCAGTAAGCCAAGTATTATCAAAAGATGCCAGATACCAGGAACAGAATTTTTCACTGAACGGGTGGGCGCGGCCTGACCCGCTCGAACCTAAGAAAGCACGTGATGACATCAGGCAAGCGTCCCAACGTCATCGCGCACTTGTGCGATATTTCGGTCAGCGGGCACACGTTAAACTCAGGAGCGCTCCCACAGACAATGAAGAAGGCTATTAAGCCCATTAACAGTGCAATTAGCTGGGATTTTTGGCTGCCCGTCCAACATTACGGTTGGCAGGCGGGTGAATCAGCCAGGCACCCATTGCATTTTTCCGGAAACCTCATCCAGGGGCAGGATGAGGCTCCCGCTATTAAATAGAAAAACATAAAAATCTATACACAGAATTTTTATAATGTCTATGCTCAGGTGGCTGCTCATGTTGTGTGGACATTTTTTTGCCAGGTTTAAAAATCTTTATTTGATACTTTTGAAGTCTTCAGCTCGAGGCGGCTCTCTGCTTAAAGGGAGCTTTCTGTGAGCAACCCCCGCCCCCCCCCGCACCCGTGCTCACTTCAGCACCTGCCTTCCTCCCACCCTCACCCCGGCAGCGCAGAGCATTTCGGCACACGCTTCATGTTGGCTGGCCGTTAATTGGCCGGTCAGCGTGAAATCGCAGTCAGGGGGCTAATCACAGTCAGTGGTCCCTTCCCTGGCCGCTCCCGGCCCCATCAATCGCTCCCGCACACCAGCCTAAAAATCCTGCCGCGGGGTAAAACATATTAAAACTATGGGAAGAATTTTCCCGTCGGTGAGCGGGGGCGGGGCCCGCTCGCTGACGCGTAAAATGATGCGCGGTGACATCAGGCGGGTGTCCCAATGTCACCATGCGTCATTTAGGTTGGCAGTTCGGCCGGCGCGCAGCCACATCAGCTGCACACCCGCCGAACAGTCAAAGGCCTATTAAGGCCCTTAAGAAAGTCATTAAAACTGTTAAGAATACTGCCCATCCAACCTTAAGGTTGGCGGTCAGGCGAAGAGCCCAGGCAGCCTTCGTATTTTTCATGAAACCTCATCCGCGGGAGGGATGAGGTTTCATGCAGTGTTTCAAAATGTAATAACAATTTATACTTTTATTCTTTGACATGTCCCAGCTCATGTGATAGCGTCATATGAGGGAACATGTGTTAAAAGTGTTACAAGCCTTCATTTCAAACTTTAGCACTGAAACCAATCTCCCTGAGGCACCTCGGGGAGATCTCTGCGCTCTGTTATGTGCGAAAGAATGCAGGAAACCTCTTAGGGAATCCCCCCCCCCAAACAACCCCCTGCCCACACAGGGAGCGCTCAGCGCTTCCGGTTGTGCGTCACACTGGGCAGGCGTTAAGTGGCCCATCCACATAAAGTAGCAGCGTGCACCCGATCAGGTTCACGCTCGCTCCTGCCCGTCCCTGCACAACCCCCTCCCCGACGGGGGGAAAATTCTCCCCTATGTTTAACTTGGAGTGCATAGTAAGCCCATGTTTCAATCTAGGCATCTAGTTAGCAAATATGATATTTATATCAGATGATATCATTTTAACTGCCATAAGTATCATCTCAGGTTATCATCAAGGTTACTGCCATGAAAAAACTCTCAAATGTCTTCTTTTTATTGCTACAACTGCTACTGCTGGTCACTGTTGATGAACAGCAGTCTTCATACAACCAATCAGTGATGATATCCACAGAAATAATTAAAGACCATCATGTAATCACTATTAGTTTGATACATGACAATTAACTATGCATTATCACAAAATAATGAAATCCCTAAATATTAGAAAAGAAACTGTTTTGCACAATTAAAATAGCTCATTACAAATAAAGATTTAACAGTGTCCACCATGTGTGGAATCATCCCAGATTTGCACCAAGTGCGGTAGCGGGTGGGAAAAAGGATGTTTTACCGCTGGCCGTAATGGTGGCTTTTTTGCGCCGTATCGTCCCATTCCCAGCAAGTCCCCGCCTCATTAATAATGCATTCACGGGATCCACTCCGGATTCCTGGTGAGCTCGGATTTGCCCACCGCACCGTGACCTCAGTGCTTCCTCGCTCCAGGAGCTATATTTAAAGCACACCAGAGAGCAGCCTAATTTATGCCTACAGACCAGGACAGCTGCAGGTCACTCTGGTCTGTAGACATGATGGCCTCGAAAACAAAGAAGACGGCGGCTCCCAAATATAGTGATGCCCCTCTGGGGACCTGCTGGACACAGTGGAAGGCCGCCAACATGTCCTGTACCCTGGCTCTGGCCACAAGATGTCAACTAGAGTCACCAATCTGGCCTGGGAGGCAGTGGCAGTAGCGGTCAGCTCCACCGGAGCACAGAGAAGGTCAGCCATCCAGTGCAGGAAGAGGATGAATGATCTCATCCATTCCTCATGGTAAGTCAACCACCTCATCACTCTCAACTCACACACCCACAAACCCATCACACATCCACAGGGATCTCCCACCTCAAGAGACAACACCACTAACTCTCACACACACCCTCACACCTCCATCAGGCTCATATCCTCTCGAGCGTGTGTTCTCATCCTGTCCATGGCTCCACTCACCACACAAATATGCTACGCATCCTGCTCACACTCTCTCCATCTGATTTCATGCAGGAGAAGCCTGTTCCTATCAGCAGGGAGAGGTCCCAGACCTGGGGAGCGGGAGGGGGTGTTTGGTGCAGGGCAGGGCAGGGCAGGGTGGTGGAGTGGCCCACATTGGGCCTCTTGCTCACTTTGAGGAATGCACCATCGCGCTGACTGGTGAATACGTGGATTGTGCCTGCAGTGATGGTGAACTTGGTGGAGAACACCCAGGTGGGGATGCTGCACCACATCATCCCTCTCTCAACGCAAATGTGAGTGCTCTCTCTCCTGTTTTTAACTCTGCTGCCATGCATTCATTATCTCTACTTTGGTTCACAGGGAGCTCTGCCAAGCGACCGACACCCTCAGCCAGTCAGTCCCTCAGCTCCATCCACATCCTCAACTCCAGCCAAGAGGACACCTCCTCCATTGAAGAGCTGGAAATAAGCAGCGTTTACCCACACCCTCCACCAGTGCAGAGAGACACACCTCAGTGGGACCTACACCTAAAGCAGGCTCAGGTTCACAACCTAGTGGTCACTGCACGGATGCGTGTCCGCAGCAGGAGGAGGCAGGTTCAGCCGAGCTCCCCGGCACTCAGAGCACTGCTGGGGAAGAGGCAGAGCTATTGGAAGACCACAACAGAGTGGCACCCAAGTCGGAGGAAAGCATCCACTGCTCTCTGACGTCCCTCCAGGTGCTCCTACCCCTCAGGAAGTCAGGCCAGGGCCCTCAGACACCCACAGGGAGGAGGAGCAGCAGCAGGATACTCCTGGGTTATCCACTCAGGAATCCCAGAAGCTGTCCACTCCCTCCAAGTCCCCTTTGCCTGTGACCCCCTCAACCACATCCTCTGTCACCACAAAGGGAGTAGCTGGCCCACAAGAGGATAGCCAAAGCAAGCCTGGGTCCTCAGGTCGAGGACCCACGCCAAAGTGATCAGAGGCAACATGGCCAACTATTGAACAGGCTGTCTCCGCCCCTGCTGTGGGTGTCAGTGCAGTATCTAGAAGAAGTGGCAGGCCTAAAGAAGTTAAGAAATTCTCATCACGAATGGTTGCACAGGTGAACATATTTTGTCACTTTACAACCTGAAAATATATTCAATTTCACTGAATAATGTGTAATATTGTCTTTCAGCTTCATTGACAGACTTCACCAGCCCTCCCCCTGCATCCCACCACCAGCAGTTCAGCTGCATACCAGGAGTGATTCTGGAGGGAGATGGGTGTGTGTGTGGCAGGACCTATTGGAACCTCATGCAAGCACTCTCCCATGTACACAGAACCTTCATCCATCACACACATCTTACAGTCCCGCCCATTTTCAATGCTGTCTGCTGGAGTTGTCTTTCAGTTGTATGTCTGAGCTGACCTGCATCTCTGCACATCCGCTGATCACACTCCCATGCAGCATCTGTGCCTATCCAACACGAGGCTTCGCTCACTATCGATTTTAACAACGATGGTCATAGTCAAGTTGTTGACCCGCTCCCCCGTCCTTTCTCCTCCCCAGTCACACACGTCATTTCCCCATCACTGCCGACACCCTCGGCATCAACATCCACCACTCCATCGTCGCCTATCAAACTGAACCTTTTTCTTTTAAGGATGTCCAGGTGAACATGCACATTCACTACCTTCCTGCGAACCCTACCCTCATCCACATTTACCTCCCTGACTTCCTCCTTCCCACCCCCAGGGTCCATGTCTACCTCCAAGTCCCCACCAACCACACTCGCCATCCCTCCTACTGCTACCAATGCACCCTCTGCCACCCACGCTTCCAGTTCTCTCTGCTCTCTCCCATCTCACCATTCCCTGCTACCATGTCCACCCTCAGTTCGCTCCCAGGAGGCAGTCATTGACTCCGCAGACCTCTCCCTTGCACATTCACCTGGACATTCCCCATCCTTACTCCCTCCTCCACCAGGACACCTTCTCCCCACCACCAGACTCCCTCCGCCCTCCCCTAAACTCCCTCCCCCCACAATCTCCCTCCCTTACACCTTCCTCCCCACTTGCCACATTCCCTCCCATTACACCCTCCTCCCCCGTACTCCTTCCTTCCCCATCCCAACCTCACCCCCCTCTAACACCTTTGTCCTTGTCCTCCCAACCTCACAGCCTCTACATCCTCCTCTCCCACTCACACTTACCTTCCTCTCCCCAAACCCACTGATTATCTGTAGCAGCCCATGGTCAAGACCATGACCCAAGACATCAGTGGAGACATCCCACCTTCTGAGAGCTGCTTCGTGCCAGAGCCATGTCCATGAGAATCCACCCAGCATGTAATGCACGTCTTCCTCCAGAGTCTGGTAGCTGTGTGGCTCCAGCATCCTCTTCTCCTTGGAAATCCGCGATCTGAGCAAGGCCCTAAAATTAAGTCCTGGCTTCTGCGCATCACATTTGTCCAGACGTGTTCTGGGTCGACGTGTTTTCCCATCAACGTAACGGTAAATCAGGCGTGATGGGGACAATTTCAGTCCGGCCTTACTTTGTATCCCATTAGTGGGATGCAAATTGGGTTCACGCCAGCCTCCAATGGGATTTGTATTCCACCATGGCAGACACTATTGGATTAATCCCGCTGTGTTTTCATGCTGGTATGAAACCAATTTTTGGCCATCTCGCTATATTGTTCCCCGCCAACCAGCCATGACACCCAATATGAACAGCACCAGAAAAGTCTGGCCCATGTTTCAGACAGACATCAAAGTATTAAATGTATGTAAAAAAATAAATCATTTACCATATGCTCCTCTCATCTAACCTAAAGCAAGGACTTTATAAGAACCCATTACTAACAGCAATTTAACTCTGACTGACCAACAGCAATTAAATTTTCTGGCCTTAAACGGGACACACCATGTTAAACCCAAATCCACCCCAGAAGCAGAATTGTTCATTGCATGGTGTCAAACAGTACATCTTCTGATTTAATAGGCCAGATTTTCATTTAGTATTGGGTAATAGGAGGTGGGAAATTTCCCAGCTCACCCGAATCAGGAAAAAGTGCCTGGAAAGGCCTGATTTTCATTACGGGGGCATGCTGGAGTCGGGCCTGCAGCTCCCAGAAACATTTCAACGGCAGCCACAAGGGCTGCTGAGTGCAGAGGCAGGCTGGTTAAAAGGCCCACCTTGGTTCTCTGGCACTTCATCCCAGTTGTTTTGTTCAATATTAGGCCCTCCAGCACTCACTCTTCATATCTCCTCAGCATCTCCCCCCCCCACTCCCCATTCCCCATCCATGCTAACTCATGCCATCCACTCCCAAAGATCCCTCAAACCCCCCATGCCAACCCATGCCCCCATCCACCTACAATGCCCCCTCGTACCTTCCATGCCAATCCATGCACCTCCACCCACCCCCAAAAGCCCCTCAAATCAACTCAAAGTACTTCCATGCCTGTTCACCCAGTATACACTCTGAATAGAACCATTGAATCCTATAGTAACAATGGTATGTGTGGAAAAGCTTTAAAAAAGTCCACAACCTTGACACCTCCAAAATCTTGACACCTCTTTATCCTGTGTAAATAACCACTGAACCATTGACAAAACAGATCTAAGAAAAAACTGTCAATCAAGCAATGCTTTCCCTTGTGTGCAGCTGTTTCAACAAACTAAAGGAAGTCTGAACTCTCCAACCATTTAGTATACATAATGAGGCTTGGCTAAATATACAAATTACTTGCTCTGAGGCTTTCAAAGTTCACTGGTGTTCATTTTTGTTTTAAAAAATATTTTCTATTTTGATTTTTGCTGCTGTAGAGAAGGCAGCCACCATTTTTACTATATTAATAATCTAATTGCTGTTTCAAAATATCCACATCAATCCAATCTAATGTTAAATGCTTAAAGATGGATAAACTTCACTTTTTGAAAGATAAAATACTGCGCATTGGCATTTAGCTAAAATTTTAGAAATATAATTTTTCCAGTGTAAAAATGAACTTGCCCCATATATCAATGGCTCAGAATTTCCTGGAATGGTAACATATGCCATTATTACACAATTTTATGCTCCTATGTTCCAGTTACAAACTTACTCCATTAATTTTGAGTACAATGCAGTGAGCATAAGAGTGAAAAAGGGATCTTAGAAGTGACATAGCCAATGGATTAGTCCATCTGTTCCAATAAACTAATTAGTAGATCAATATCGGCACGACCTAAGTCATAGAGTTTCTAATTTCAAATGTTTTCACTGCCTCAAATCCACTCTCGCCTCAGCTCATCTCCTGCTGAAACCTTCGTCCACGTTTTTGTTACCTCCAAATTTGACTATTCCAATATACGCCTTCCACATCCTAGCCACCATAAACTTGAGGCCATCCAAAATGCCACTGTGTCCCAACTCTTACCAAGTTCGATTCATCCATCAACCCTATGCTTACTGACCTACTTGGGTTCCGGATTAAGTCTCAATTTTAAAATTCTCACCCTTGATTTTAAATTCCTTTATGGTTTTGTCTTTCCCTATCTGTAATCTCCTCTAGCTCCAGAACCCTCCAATGTATCTGTACTGCTCCAGTTCTGGCCTTTTGAGCATCCCCAAATATAACTGCTCCACCATTAGTGGCCGTGCTTTTAGCTGCCTCGACCCTAAGTTCCGGAATTCCCTTAACTTCTCAGGCTTTCTCCCTCTCTTTTCCCCTTTGAGATGCACCTTAATCCCTGACATTTTGCCCAAGCTTTTGGCCATTTCTCCTAATATCTCTTGTGGCTTGGTGTCAAATTTTGCTTCCTAACTTCTGTGAAAACTGTTCTGAGTTCTGGGCATTCTCAGCTGCTATACTCGGTGTACAGTAACATATAAAGTTACAGATTTCTTTTGAACCATTTGTTTAGAAGAAGATGAAATTAGTAATTTAAAAATTCTACAAAGATTTAAACAAGCCATTAGTGAAATTCGACTTTGATTCATCATTTTCCAAGCACAAAACAAGGGTAAAGACATCCAAATTTCAGGAGGCAATGTCTGTGCACCCAGGAAGCCTGAAACACACTCAATGCCGTATTGATTTGTGAGATATTCAGACAGCCCTGGTAGACACCTTACACAGGTGTTAGGCGCCTTGCATATGCTGGAAGAGGAAAGGTCCCTGTTGCCCATTTAGAAACTCCTCTCCAATATTGTTCAGAAACTCACTGGGCCATTGTTTTTTTTTCTGTATACAAATTAGCAGTGCTGAAAAGGACCGCCTTTGAAAAGTGAGATTTTTCTTTTTTAACTTACCTTAAAATTGAGCCAGGAAGAGCTACTCTTGGCTCTACAGCTGAGCTGCAGGCTGCTACCTGTCCATGCTCACAGAGCCTCCATCCCTGTTCACCTCATCACCCCCACCCCCCCAAAGGATCTATCCGAGATCAAGTTGCCATAAATTATTCCAGAGGAAACTGGTAAGCTGCCGAGGGAGAGTTGAGAGGTGCCCTGCAGTTCACTGGAAATACTCGAATAAGGCCTCAGGCCCCCGACTTCTGGCATGTGTTGTCAGCCACTAACCATGTCAGGCCCACAAACAAGTCTGAATGAATGTCTCCTCCACTCTTACTTTAGTCATGGTATTTCCATGCATTTTCCTCCCTTACACCGACTGAAAAGCAGTGATTTTATTTTAATTACTTCATCTGAACGAACGAATTTAAATACGTCCACCTGCTCCATTACCTTTTAGTTGAAGTGCTGGAGAGGAAACTGCCGTAAATCCAGTAAGTTTATAATTGTATTAACTTGACTTGGTGGGTTAAGGACATTGGAGAGGCAGGTGGTGGAGTTGCTATTATCAATTGTCATGACTTTGGTGAGGATACTGATGGAGCAGCACAAATGCCCATGGTACAACATGAATAATGGCTTAACTCACTTATATCATTGTTTCCTGGGACTTTTTCACTGGAAAATGAGCTCAACTGTGTAGATGCGCCATTACAATATCACCTGACTCCAGGAAATTCTGGGCCACTGGGTCAATTGGCAAACAGCTCCCCCACGTATTATTCATTGCACACTGACTGAACTATCATTACCAAACACTGTATACGCAACTGAGTAAAAATGATGCTTTTGATTCTCGGTTTTTGACTGTACCAACTTAATGCAATGAGTCACAGCACTCTGATCTCCCATTCCGTCACAAATTGTCACATACTCTCTGCACCCAGCCCAAGGCCGAATAAATCAGCATGCGTCCCTGAAAGGTAATCCTGTTTTCTACAACATGTCTTACAACACACAGCATTAATAATTCAAGGGAACAAAGTCAGTGGTGCTTTCACCTACTTAAAATGAATAAATAACTGATGAAAGTTGGCACAGTGTGCCAGTCTATTATTAGACAACAGTAACCAGTGGAACATTTTGATGTTGTGGTGCAAAAGCAGTTGTGCATTGTTGCCTTCAGATGCCATTTTCCCGCATGCTTTAACGTGGTGAACTGTTCTATTTAAAAGAACTCAATAGTCAACCAATATTCTAGCTGTATTTGTGACCATCATGATTCAATGGCTACTTAACCAAATTCAGATTTTCATTTGAGGAAGAAGGATCATTTTGAAAACAAAGACATTCTTTAATGCTTTCTTTAAGGATGAGCAGCATTACTGAAATAATAGTATTAGTCAATTAATAGATTAATTAACAATCTTTGTCCTAGCGGTGCTATCTGTTACTGTTGTATATATAAATGTCATGGCCACATAGGAGCAGAGCTCACAATCTGCTCCAGCAGCCATGCTGTAGTCAATGGAAATAAGAATGCCAGTCACACAAAAAAAGGCAAGCACTTGAATAGCAAATATTGTACTTTTATTAACAAGACTGAGAAAGAAATAATTCCCTTGGGAACTCATGTGCTATTTGCATTTCCACTATTTCTCATGTGTTTCCTCACTTCTGTGCACATTTTTTCCCCAAGTTAAACCTTAATGTACTTTCAACAGAGGAACTGAGCCATAAAGAACAGATTCTACATTTGATTCCCAATTACTCAAGTGAATTGAAGAAAGAGCTGCCCTACAGTTGACATCAGTATCCCAGCAGGGCATGGAGTAGTTTTAGCAGGGTTACCACTCCTGTCTGCTATCCAGCATTTTCTTCCTTGAGGATGGGACCAGGCTTATCAGTGTGGCTCACACAGTCGATTGATTGGTGACACAACTTTTCAGGTTCATTCATAAAGAATTGAGGCAGCATTGGAAAGCTGGTGAAGCTGGTGGGACTGTACTCTTGCATGTCAGTGCTTTCTGGTAAAGGGGGAAGAGTGTCAAGTCAACCACAATCCAGAATTCTGCAAACTCAGTATATATGCATTAAACCAAATTAGTCTAATACACATCAATTCTGATCAGCTTCCCACCCTTTCTTTACAGGCGTTTATTAATTCTACCTTACAGTAGCAATCAGAAAGACAGGAAAAACTTTTCCATAGAAGTTATGGAATAGTGAAAAATTGCCTTTACAACATGGCCTCCGATTAAGACATTTAACTTTGATAGCGCAAAACAATTCATTGTAAATGTTATACAGTTCGTTCCCGGTTCTAAAATAAATCACCTTGTTGATTTATAAGTTGTCTTGTCTCACTAGTGTGCTCATCAGTCCACCTCCAGGAAGAAAGGAGAAACACACACGGGGACACATGAGAGACTATGAAATTCAATTCATACACTGAGAAGCATTATTGTTACAATCCTGTATAGAATTACTATACTACTGGAGAATGTTAGGAACTTGGGATCCACTTTTGGGAGGAGCCAATGTTACTGAACCCAGAAGAATATAGAGTACAGACCTGAAATTTCGCATGTCCAAATGCTGTGGTACCTAACAAAAAGTGAAAAACTGGCTAGCATTGTTCTGAATTGCTTTTAAGGTTTAGCCCTGATATAAAAATAACACTGCAACTGTAAAAGCTGCATGAATGTGCCGTATTCACAACCATGAATTCACATCTCCATTACATGTTTGATCTGGGAGTCACATGCTTTGTTTTTAAAATCAGATTCAAATGAAGAGATCCCCTTGGCCCCTGTGTTTCAAATTTTCTCGGACACCAACCATAACATCTTCCCATTTCATGTCAACCTAAACAGGCAGCATTTCAAGTCGAAGCACAAATATTTTAAGGGCCTATACAACAAACAAGAACCTTGGGTCAAATTTTTAGAGGATCCATATCATGCCTCCTTGATAACAGACTGCACCACAGGTGCAACACTCAATCACACAGGGCAGGAAGATCCCAGATCCCAGAGTGACAACTAACATATTACAATTAGATACAAAGCTACCCCCAACCCAGATATACTGACACTCACTATTTACATGAATGTGATTGGATGAATGTGATAGGGTGCACTAGTGCCAAGGCAATACTTTCCATTATAAGACAACACCTTAAGATGCGAAAAAGGGAAAGAAAACAGAGAGAAGTTTTTCCATTAACAGAGATACTTTCCAAAATGTTTAAAGTATCATTTTTGGAATAACTCTGGCTCTAATATGTGGAATGTTAAATGTTATAACCGTCAGACTCCACTGTTCAATACTTTCCTGGCCAGGTTCCATCCTCCACTCTCTAAACTTCAGCTCATCTAAACTCTACTAACTAGAGCTTAGCCCACACCATCTTCATTGACCCTGTCCTTGCTGACTCACATAGGTTCCCAGTTCCCCTTCAGCTCAAAATGTGAAATTCTCATGCTGCTATTTCAAATTCCTTCATGGACACATCCTTCCCTTACAACGTAACCTCTTACAACCCTACAATCCCACTCAAACTCTCCATTTCCCCTGACTCTGGACTTTTGTGCATCCCCTTCCCATTACTCCACTATTGATGGCTATGCTTTCAGTCATCTGCACCCCATAGTCTGTAATTCTCTTCCTAAACCTTTCCACCATCTAATTTTAGGCCCTTAAATTCCACCTTTCTGAGCAAGCTTTAGGTCACCCCCTTACATCTCCTCCTTTGACTTGGCATTCATTTTTCTGATTTTGCCACTGTGAAACGCTTTCAAATCTTTATCTATATTAATAAGCTAAATAAATGCAAATTGTTGTTTTGTAAGATGAATTGTAAGAAGAATGGTGAAATTCTCATTTTTTTTGAAGAAATTCACCCTTCTCGTACAACGGGGAGGTAACTAAACAGAAATCACAAAGTTAGTTGGAAACGCGTTTCCAACCAAGCACTAATTGATAATATACACACATGCCAAACCTATCATCTCCAGAGACTGTCTGAAATAAAAAACCAAAATACATTGGTACACCTGTGTCTCCACCATGACAAGAGTCCAAAAACATGTTGGAGGTTAGTGTTGGGAAAGGGAAAGAGAATTTATCAACAACCAATAACTTTTATGTTGATCAACTTCGCTATACTGCATTTTATAGCTGTAATCTTGTCCTCTCACCGGTAGCGAGCTTGGGGGCTGGAGGGGTATTTACTTATGCTGGATGGTGGTGTACCGGAACCCCGCCACCTTTTCACCTCTGCTAGAAATAGGTTCTGGGTGGGAAGGGCCATGGGGGAGAATTTTCTCCCCGCTGGGTGGGCCAGTCAGGAGCAGGCGTGGGCGGGTGGGCGTGGAGCCGATCGCCACCTGTGATCAGCTGCATGCCGCCATTTTACATGGGCGGGCCAATTAAGGCCCGTCCAGTGTGACGCACGTTCGGAAGCGCTCAGCGTTACCTGTGCGGGCAGAGGAAGGAGGGAGAATCAGGGCCTACGCTCTTTTGCGCAAGCGCGTGGAAGAACAAAGGAATCTTCCTGAGACACGGAGCTGCCTCAGGGAGATTAATTTCATAATGTAAATTTTAAATAAAGAAGCTAAAAAAATCATTTACACATGTCCCCTCATGTGACAGTGTCATATGAACTGAGGCATGTTTTTGAAATGTTCAAAAAATATTTATTAATGTTAGAAACCCTTCATGAAACCTCATCCCGCCTGTGGATGGGGCTTCATGAAAAATGCGAAGGCCACCTGGGCTCTTCGCCTGCCCACCATCTTAAGCTTGGACAGGCAGTCCTGTCAATATCTTTAATTTGTTTTTTTAATGGCCTTTGACAGTTCAGCAGGCACGCAGCCAACTCCGGTGCGCGCCCGCCAAACAGAAGATTGGAATGACGCGCAGTGATGTCGGGGCGCACGTCTGACATCACCGCACATCATTTTATGAATCGGCGTGTGAGGCCCACCCCCACACGCTGAACAGATAATTCTCCCCATGGTCAATCTTCCACTCCTGATGTCAATTGAGGCCCTTAAGTGGCCAATGAATGACCACTTAAGGGCCTCATCCCACCACCACTGGTACTAACCCAGATGCAGGTGAGCCTGTCACCATACACCCTGCACAGCAGGTACAACTGTGTGGCGAATTTATCATCTCGAGGGGCAGTCCCTCGATTAGAGACACTCGGTGTCTGATCGAGGGACGGGACATCGGGAAGTGGCAGGGGATCTGCTGAGAGCGACACCCTGCCCTTGCTGCTGACCAGCCTGCACCACTGTCCCCACAACCCCAACCCTGCGAAAACCTCCCCACTTTACATACTCCACAATCCTGGGATTCCTGTCATTGTGGCAGCACCCACAACCTCCCCAGTGCTGCTGCTGAGCATGAGCTGCCAGCCTCTGTCAGCTTTCAGTAGGCGAGACTTCCACCCCCTGGGGTCCTGATTCTGGGGAAAGGCCTGCCACTGCCTGATTGGCATGTGGGTCAGCAGGCATTCACAAAAAGAGGCAGCACAGTTCTCTTGCAAGTTCTCCAGCCAGCAGGCAAGAACCCAGCCCTTCAACAAGATTCTGCCCAAAGCTTTCTGTATACACAATAACCTAATCAGATCGGGATCAACTTTATGTGCCTAGCATACATGTACGTTCTTGAATTAAGTATGGTATGTCACAATGAAGAATTGAAAATCCAATGTTTCTCCCCCCTTGAAAAAGTCACAAATTCTGAACCTGCCTTTGGATTTTGAAGGCCTCTCCCTCCACCTGGGTCTTGACAAGACCAAGATCCAGATTTCCTACCTGCTCAAAAGACATCACACATTTGATTTTTCCCCCAGAAACATTTGAATTTGATGTGAAATTTCTAGATAACCCGCGGCAACATTCCTCAAGCTGTGTTTCTACGGGTCCAAATGATGTTTATTAGACTTGCCCCTGCCCATTTAATACTCGAGAGATTTTCCATGGCTAGTGGCTGGAAATGGAAGATGGAAACAACATGGCACCTTCCACAGGGCACCTGGGATCTATGTAAACACAGCGAGCAACTGCGCATCTCCTTATCCAATTAAACTGAGGAATTGTTATTGAGCAAAACAGAGTCTGAAACAGGAAGTGTCAGTTAGAATGGCAAATTCAATATCAGGTACTGAAAGCAACATCAAGATTAATTTCCAGTGCCAGAGATACTTCTGACAGTGAGTGTGGCTAATTACACAGTTAAAAAGCATAACTAGATTTTTTTTAAATTTATGGGACGTGGGCAGTACTGGCCAGCATTTATTGCCCATCCCTAATTGCTCAGAGGGCATCTAAGAGTCAACTACATTGCTGTGGGTCTGGAATTATGTGTAGGCCAGACCAGGTAAGGATGGCAGATTTCCTTCCCTAAAGGACATTAGTGAACCAGATGAGTTTTTACAACAATCGGCAATGGTTTCACGGTCATCATTAGACTTTTAATTCCAGATTTTCATTGAATTCAAATTCCACCATCTGCCATGGTAGAATTTGAACCCAGGTGCCTAGAGCATTACCCTGGATCTCTGGATTACTAGTCAAGCGACAATACCACTACAGCATCACCTCCCCTAAGCCTAACTCTCAGTACTGAGTTTCATTCATATCCATCACACATATTACAGGAACTTCACATTGTTCAATGCATTTCAATGTTAAGGCAGAGCAGCACATCTTGGACAGCAACTTCTACTTATCCATGTTTAACCATGCATCTTCCCCTCATCCGAAGTTGCTATGTGGTTTGCGTGTATATTGCACTTTTAGCCTAGCCATTATTCTGACAATAAATCCTGGCCCAATATGACAAAAGTTGTCTGTGTCACTCAGTAATATCGCAGTGCACCACACTTCTCAACCAACCACAATAAAGAACTTAATGTACCATTTAATAATTTACAGTCTCTGTAACCTTTGATTACTCAATTGGCTTCTTTTTAAATTACATTGTGATTCATTTTTCCTGTTCATTTGATACTTGTAACAAATAAATGTCACAGTTGCTATCATCAGGTGAAATGCAGCTACCCTGCAGAGAAGTCATCAAGGCCCGTCAGCTCTGTACACAGCTGTATCATTAAACCAGGCAGGAAGGAGAAATCTGCATACTGTTTGAAAGCTAGGGTATGGCTGTTCTATACACTTCATTATAGTAAGTACCATTGAAAGCCTGTACCATTTTGATTTGTCTCAAGAACCTGTAATTTTGCAGCTTGCATGGCAACAATTTTGCTTAACGGATTATCAAGAATGGCTAGGTCGGTCAAAGGTTGGAGTAAAATGCAGTGTGAATTCACACAAAAGGCTCACAGTAGTTAGCAGTAGGGTAAACTGCGTTCATTGTGAAAACAGAAACCCTGTCCAGGTTGTGCTTATGACTGCAGTCAAATCTGTAACCCACAGCTAACAATTATCTGATTTTGTTTCACCGTGTCAGCTACAACAAACATTAAACATTCTGCCACAGATGCCGGAGACTTCCAAATCTGACAGTGTGTTCAGTCTTGAGGGAGCACAGCTCTTACAAAAGAAAATATGGACAAAACAACCCCCTGGTGGCCAATACTGTGCTTGGGCACCAGAAGAATCCTCTTCCTGCAAGAGGTGCATTCTTCAGTGCATATGGGATTTTGAATTCCTTTTCTATTAATGCAAAACAGGTTACTTTGCATGATACTGATAAGGTAAAACAATGCTGGAAATATTCCGACTTCTACATCGTTGTCTTATAATACACAAGAGTACGTATTGTATCAAGATACTACAAGTAATTGCAGAAGATTAAAATTATTCTTGGTTCCCTTTTAGGGAACCTCCATTCCATTATCCAGTGTTCTCCTTGGTTCTGAAAAGTTGGTCTGTTCGTCATGATAAAAACGAGCATTGGTTTAGTCCCTGCTGTTAACTGATTTCAGGTGGTGCAGCACAAGGCATACCACAATTGGCCTAACACCCTTAGGCCCGACAGGCTTCCCAATGCTTGCTTTCTCAGCTCCCATACACAAGATAAAAGGAGCACAAGAAGGTTTCCTAAAAGGACAAAACCATACTGAAGCAAGAGTTGGCACCCTCAGAAAAAGCTGGAAGTTTGGAGAATGAGATTAATCTTTATGCTCGACAGTTATAGATTATACACTGTTGGTAGTGTAGAGAAAGTGGATTTAGATTAATTTCAAGATGCAGTAATTGACTTTGGTGGAAGCACCTGATTATACTTAGATCAACTTCAGAAATTCAAAATCAATCAACTAGCTAGTGGGAAAGAGGCAAACATTCAAATTTAACAGTGAAATTTAAGAGCCGCCTTGCAAGGCACCAGGTGGAGTCAACTCTAGTTTTCAATGGGAAGGTAATTTCAGAATGATTTATGAAGCATTTCACTGATTTATCTAATCAAATGAACAGATTATTTTGCTTTATTAAATGAAGAGTTATAAATTAGTTCTAGCATTTTCAGATACAAATGACTGGGTGGTAATGGTGTCCAAAATGATATCGTTTTATAAAGTGCACTCTGTACTTTCTGAGCATGATGCACTGAAGATTAATAAGGAGAAAGCTATAGTGCATAAGCACAATTTAGAGTTCTGCCTAATAGAGTGACAAGATTATTTTCTGTAATAAGGATGTAACAGTTTGAGTTTCTCCAGATACTTTTTTTGGTGTCCAACATAGAAGTCAACTGCCAGAGGCAAGAAGTGAGATTTTCCCATGAAGTGAGATGAAAATCTGTGCACCATATAAATCTGGAATAATGGGGGAGGGCTCATGTTCAACCTTGCTGCTTGAGCAGTAACCTGGCAGATTGGATTTTCTGTTCATCGAGAAACCCACCCATTGTACCACCGTAGAACATTAGCAGAGCTTCACAATGGGTGGATGATTTGCTCCACCCAAGCGGGAAGGTTGAAAATTGCCCTCAGTGTGCCCCAAGCTAACAACAATTTCATTTACTGCTATAGAGCTACTGATCTCCAGTAAGATCCCGAGTACATGGTCCATCATTTTAGGAGTTAATTAATATTAATCAGACGAAACACATTCTAAACAAGCTGCACTATTCAACATGTTTATTCACTGGATGGTCATTTAAAGAGCCAATTGTTTCTGTCAATTCAAATAACCCAGCAGCTTGTAAATCAATTCAAACACAGCCACATAGACAAGAGTCACTAGAGATTTTTTGAATGGCTCTCTTTGCAGATCTTTCAAAACCTTCGGTAAGTACCTCTGAAAGGCATAGCTACCTAACTCCTAACTTGTTTTAACTTGCCATTCTGTCATGTCAAAATTACAATTGGCAGGAGTATCAAAAGTTGCTGATCCTTATTAACATAAGATATTTCCAAATATTGGACACCTTTGGTGATTGAAAGCAGATGAATGTTTCCATTAGTAAATCAAAAGCATTCGGTTTAACTGGCTTTTTTCTGATATTCCTTATGCAGAGCCAAAAGAATAGAAGCCATTTTCCAACATGCAACTGCAGAAGCTAAGAAACATTGGAAAGGATGGGCCCATAAACTACGACCAAATATCTCCTAGTTTTCGTCACAGAAGGTTTCAGTGCAAAGCCTTGACAGAATGTTAAATTAATTCAGTCTAAATAAATAAAAGCATTATCCTTTGAAGTTTGTAGAATCTATTGTAACTACATTTGTTTAGATTGGTTACTGAAGTTCAATATTTTACAAAAATCTTTTTCAACTATCTGCAATCCTATGAAACTTAAAGTAAGCTCTTGGGTAGCAAACTAGACTCTGCATTGGTATACTAAAATGGGTGAGGCAAATTTGGAGGGAGGAAATTTACTGTATGGTGCAAGACAGCAGTTCCTTGAAATGAACAGCTTGAAAGCACATTGCCTGGATGTAGATTAATATTCAATAAACATATCTAAAAGTTTACATACGATATATCGCACAGAAACAGGTCATTCAACCAACCAGTGCATGCCGGTGTTTATGCTCCATTCGAGCCTTCACCCATCTTTCCTCCTCCAAAGCTATCTTGTAACCCACTATTGCCTTCTCCCTCATTTTTTTTAATTCATTCACAGGATGTGGGCTTCACTGGCTGGGCCTGCATTTATTGTCCATCCCTAATGCCCTTGAGGAGGTGGTGAGCTGCCTTCCTGAACATGCTTATTAACTTCCCCTTAAATGCATCTTTACTTTTAACTTCAATAACTCCCTGTGCTAATGAGTTCCACATTCTCATCACCTCTTCAGGTAAAGATTTTTTTTCTGAATCTCTTTCGGATTTCTTGGTGACGATCTTATATTGATGACATCTTGTTATGCAATTCCCCACAAGAGGGAAAACCTTTCATCATTTTAAATACAAGTCACCCATCAGCCTTCTTTTCTCATGAGAATCTTATGTAACCACATTTGTTTACATTGGTCACTGAAGTTCAAAATTTTACTTCCATGTCTTTTTAGGGGGCTTGCAACTATGATAAGTATAAGTGTACTTGTAAGTAAATCTATTACCATAAGCAAATTTAGACACTCCAGATGCTGGAAGTCTGAAGCAACAGCAGCAAATGTTGGAAACACTCTCAACAGGACATCAGTTGTGCTCTTGATTTGCTAGGTGTTTCCAGCATTTTCTGTTTTTAATTTCTTTTTTCTCAGCCTTTATTAAACAATATTGTCAAGATGTAACTAGTTGGAGGTGCAGTGATGAGAGTGTGGTCAATTCTCCCCCTTCCTCTGTGACACTGGTGGTACGACATGTTGAATCCTGTTGTTTCTGCTGGACATTTCAACTCAGACCAAATTTAAATGCGTCTGAATCCCTAGGTTACCAAAGTTACTGGTAAGATGACACACTGCTTAAAAATCAGGGCTATAATGATGAAAATTCTCAGATAAAAGCCGTGACATTTAAAAAGTTTAACAATTAGTTTCCATTTCATCAAAAGGTCAGATTAATTGATCAAAGTGAAAACTGCCAAAAACTTAAAACTTCTAAGTTCAAGCTCATCACCACCCTAATTACCAACTCATAAAACATTTATCAAGTCCATTCTTTGTGAATGCTCTGTAATGAATACATTTTAATTGACCTTACTATGTGACGACTTGGGATCCTTCCATAACTTTCACATATTTTATCACATGAAGAACATTCTTTTGCTTCTCCTAAATACTTTTATGCATCAAAGTGTATTTGAAACATTACCATCTCCAATTGTAGCCTTATGAAAATTATCAAAGGACAATTGCCTCAGAGCACTGTATTGTCACACTTTAATCATTTGGCTTGAAGAGGCAGAACTAAGAAACCTATAATGGCTCTGTTCAGCATAAAGGATTCAGGTTTTTGAAATAATGAGGGGAAAAGATAAAGTGTAAGTTAGTCAATTCCATAAAATGAATAATAATTCAGAACAGTGAACTGAGTTCACAGAATGAAACTTTGATTAGTTAATATTTCAACATGGACAATGGGCAGAGACAACATCTTGAGGTCAAGTATTTAAAAATGGACCTTGGTACATGTTGCAAGGAGTTAGAGAAAATGTGCTGGGTCAGCAACTTGGACCAGATTTGCAATAGCAATCAATGTGGAGGAATGTCCTTTTCAGATCACATCACGTTGGATCTGTTTCATAACAAAAGTCTAAAGGGCTTGATGCAAGACAAAACTAGGATCTAGGATGAAAAGCTGATAAATGGGATTGGTTACAAAATTAAGAGACAATGGAGATGCTACAGACAAATACTATCACTTTGATATTTGGCATTGGCTCAATAGCTTAAAGATTCTATTCATTAAATGCATAATGTTTAATGCAAGTTGCTTAAACTGTGATTTAGTTGTTCCCTGGAGGTATTGTGGGCCAGCAGTAGCATCCCTACCTCAAGGTCAGAAGCCCCGAGTTCAAGTCAGGACCTGACCGCCATGGAAGGTGCATTCATAACGTGACCAAACAGGTTGATTATCAACTTGTAAATCCTTCCATTATATCTGATGGCAGGTGGTAGGAGCGGCACGGTTTCCTGGTGTGGGCCATTTTCAACTACTTCAAAATACTACAGATGAGGTGAATCCTGAACATTACACTAAAACAAGGCTGGATTATAGGACCAAAGGCTATAAATACAACCACTGAAAATATATTAAAATAAATATCAGAATGAGTGGGGTTTTTTTTTACATACAAAGGGTGTTAAGTGTCAGGTTGTGAGATGGACAGAGATTGAATAGAAGGATGAACTTATGACCAAATGGCCTATCCTAGCCCTTGGCCTTTCTGTTAATGTAAAAGCTCATGAATCTTTACATCTTACCATGTTTGGCGAGGAGAAAAAATAAAACCATGCTCTTAGGAAGCAAGGCTAGTCTGACATTGATCAATTAACTGATTAAAACAAAAGGATGCATAGCATAGCTACAACTATTGGTCCAAAAGGATTCATCCTTTGTAGAAAAATGCACTCAGCAATTGCCCAAAACCACGTGATTGAAATCAGGAGTTCACCAGGTGAAAGGTAACAGTGGTCCGGTATTTGTTGCCCCAATCTCCTGCCATAACTTCAGTAGATAAATTTTGTAAATGGCCATTTTCACCATTTCTCCAAGGCTTCCACCAATTCCCTGCCGAAGTTAAGGCACGTGATTGGAAGCAACACCATGGAATTTCCTTCCCCAAAGCCCCCAACCCACATACCTTTCCTCTCCTAAAACTGCTGATTCTATTCAATGCTTTAAAGATTCACTTTTTTAAAAAAAAAGTTTAGTACTTTTTACAATATTAAGCATTGTAAGTGAGAAAAAATGCCTCTAGAAGCTACACTCTAATGAGTAGAAGTATAGAAGTATAACTTTTATTCAAATCTGAAGCAACTGCAGCCTGCGCACATATTAAAGGAGCTTTATATATCACACATATAAATGTCCTCCAGCAGCTTTGAAGTCTTTCTTTCTGAGATTGCACACAGTTCCCAGTAATGACAAATGTCCTAGAAATGACGCTAAGAACTAAATGCATTTTCCTCCGGCACTGTTTGGAACATTAGTTAATCTATTAAATTCACCATTATATTCCTTTGCTCCAGTTTTCTGCCCTGCTCTGTTGAAGGAGCCAATTCATGCTGGAGTATGAACTCAATAGACTGTCCTCTTGCACCTCGAATCAAATGACCATCCTTCATGTGTGAGCTTGGGCTCTGAGTTTTATGGTTAGTTATCCATAAGGAACCACGGAGGTCTTGTTTTTATTATTTATGGATAGCATGTGGGCATCACAGGAGAGGCCAGCGTTTACTGCTCATCCCTCATTGACCTTGAGGTGGTGATTAGCCGCCTTCTTGAATCACTGCACTCCATTTGGTGAAGGTATTCCTACATTGCTGTTAGGTAGGGAACCCTAGGATTTTGACTTAGTGATGATAAAGTAATGGTGATACATTTCCAAGTCAGGATGATGTGTGGCTTAAAGGGGAGCTTGGAGGTGGTGATGTTCCCATGCACCAGCTGCCTTTGTCATTCCAGGCAGCAGAATAAACCTTTGTGAGTTACTGCTGTGCTTCTTGCAGATGGTACACACTGCGGCCATAGTGTGCCAGAGATGGAGGAAGTGGATGTTTAAGATGGTGGATGGGGTGCCAATCCAACAGGCTGCTTTGTCCTAGATTGTGTCAAATATCTTGAGTGTTGTTGGAGCTACAATCAGCCAGGACAGTGGAGGGTATTCCACCACACTTGTGACTTGTGCCTTGTAGATGGTGGATAGGCTCTGGGGAGTCAGGAGGCGAGTCACTTGCCACCCAGCCTCTGACCTACCCTTATAGCCACAGTATTTATATGGCTGGCTCTGTTAAGTTTCTGGTAAATGGTGACCTCCGCCCCCCCCCCTCCCCCCCCAAGATGTCAATGGTGGGGTATTCAGTGATAGTAATCACTGAATGTCAAGGGGAGATGGTTAGACTCTCCCCTTGTTGGAGATGGTCATTACCTGACAGTTGTATGGTGCAAACCTGAAACTTTTTTTAAGCAACATCCATGCATGTGTGGTTTCCAGCAATACACACTGCATAGATGTAATTTCAGGCACTAAAGCACAGCTCTTCTATCTCTTAAGTATATGGCCATTTACAGTGTATAAATGATTTAAAATTTGGCAGTCACAATGTAGCAAAAGCTACCCACATAATACGTGTATATATTATCAATTTGTGTTATGTACACACACATACAGTTCATATATTTCTGATCCAGAACTTCTAATAAATATTAAATAGACAAAGTGGTCACATTAATACATAAACACACACACAAACCTTTTTCAACTGCCTGAAGCAGTCAGAATTGCAGGAAGTAGTGGATCTTACAATGGACCACACTCAGGGAAATACTTAGAAAATTCATGCATACACATTGAAACAGTGGGCACTAAATGGGCTCTGATGCAGTCCCAAAACTGTGATAGGGAATGTGTTTGTAACAATAATTTTCTTTGCACTGTGTTCTTGTTTTCAACTGAAAGAGGGTGTGATGAGGCACTCTTACATATTTCTTTGTAATAGAGCCCCAGGAACAGCTTCTCTTAGCCAAGAAATACTCCTGAGTAGAGAAGATCTACAGATTTTGGGACAAAATAAAATGTCCACATTATTTTTGATGTGCAGTGCTAACTTCCCTGTTCATCATAGGTCTAACAACCATAACAAATTCAGAATAGGGAACTCCCTTGACATCATTAATTGCACAACACAGAACAATCTGTTACTGCATCATTAGCACAAGCTTCACTACGATCAGGATGCCCAGCTGCTTACATTCTCTAATCATCGCTCTTTGTTCATCTAAGTTTTTGTTAATATCTTACTTTTTGGATGTCCGAATTAAACAAGACTGATATATGAAGGATTTATTTTCCTTAAATCAGGCGATGATGTAGTAATATTTTTAATGTAAATACAGTCCTGCCTATCACGGATATTCACTCCAAGCCCAATTAGTTGATTCAGACAGACATCATCATTGGGCCCAAATTTAAACAAAGCTGATGAGTAATTTTGGCTGCATTGTCTTAGTGTCAAACCACTGATGCCTTGTTTTTAAGTACCTTTCTTCTAAACAAAGAACTACTGCTAACCTGCAGTTTAGTAATTTTCTAATGATATTCAATTCGAGGTTCAGAATGGCTGTCACGTTTACCTACATGACAAGGTTGTTATACTTCAACATAAACACTATGTAAAGAAAGGAATTCACCTCAGGAAATACTTCAAGGCATTTTGAAAATGTGACATGATACTATATAAATAAAAATTAATATTGTCTTTTCAAAACTGAATTTAAGTTATTCACCACATTTTAGTTCACATACAGGTCAGGTGGGCAGAGCAGTTGCAAATGGAATTCAACCCAGAAAAGAGTGAGGTAATGCACTTTGGGGAGGGTTAACAAGGCAAAGGATTACACTATGAATGGAGGGACCCTCAAAAGCACTGAAGATCAGAGGGATGTTGGTGTGCATATCCACAGATCCCTGAAGGTAGCGGGACAGGTAGATAATGTGGTTAAGAAGACATATAGGATACTTGCCTTTATTAGCCGAGGCATAGAATACAAGAGCAGGGAGGTTATGCTGGAACTGTATAATACACTGGTTAGGCCACAACTGGAGATGTGCGTGCAGTTCTGGACACCACATTATAGGAAGGATGTGATTGCACTGGAAAGGGTGCAGAGGAGAGAGGAGGGAGAGTCGGGGCCTGCGCTCTTTCGCGCTTGCACATGAAAGCGCACAGCAATCTCCCCGAGGCACAGAGCTGCCTCAGGGAGGTTGAATAAATATTAAAATAATTAAAGAATTGAATTAGAAATTTATTTAAACATGTCCCCTCTTGTGACTTTGTCACATGAGTGGGGACATGTTTTTATATTTATAAACATTTATTTATTTATTTAATAAAAGCTTCAGGAAACTTCATCCCGCTCGTGGATGAGGTTTCCTGAAAACTGCGAAGGCCACTTGGGCTTTCTGCCTGCCCGCCAACCTTAAGGTTGGATGGGCAGCATTCACAAATGGTTCAATGGATTTCTTAATGGCCTTAATAAACTGCTTACATTTTGGCGAACACGCAGCCGACTCCGGCGCGTGCCCGCTGAATGAAATTTCGCGTGTCATTTTACACATTGGTGGGTCAGGCCCGCCCCCGCACGCTGACCGGAAAATTCTGCCCCAGATTTCTGACCCACTCACAAATACTGGATTAATTTAAATTTTGAAATATTTTCAAATAATGCTAGCAATGCATTATGAGGAGGCATTACATATGCAATTGTCCCCAGCTGCAATAAGCACCCAGATGATCCACTTTGATGAAATCCTCTGGCCCAGCACTATCAGTGCTAATGATGATGGTCTTGGGTTAACCATAAGGAGCTTCTGTAATAGAATGGGTACACTTCTTCCCAATTTTCCCTCCTTTCTTCTGCTACAGAACCAGGTCTTCATTGGTGCTGCACCCAATCACCCACACGAAAACTGAGGTAACATTTTTAGCAGCTCCCCTGGAATTTCTTTCATGGTTAATAAGGGTGCAGTTATGTAATTTTAATTCAACTGATCTACAAAACGGAGGACTTGTATTTAACTTTGGTGTTAAGGTAGTAGCTAATAACAAAATAAACAGCAATTATTTTGACTACATATGGCCTGGGATCACGAATGTGCATCAAGTCCCAATTGTGAGAACACAAACCTCCGTAGATCACCCCGGAATATAATACCAGCAGACAAAATTAAGAAATGCAAATAAGGTGTAAAACACAAAAGAAACTTGGTTCCTTGCTTCAAAGCAATTTGCAAATCTAACATTAAATATCTGAACATATTTGCCTTTTCAAATATTGTACAATTCTCCTTCCATGTTTCAAAACATCTATCATTCAATTATTTTTCATTAGGAAGAACTCTTAATTATGATTTAATGCATCAGCCCCACCCAAGAGTCTTATAGCTAATTGTAAGTATATTATGGTTTTGGTAGATTACTCAATAACATGCACAAAAATGTCTAGCTGAGCTCCAGAAATTTCTAGTAACCCCTTAAATAACAAGTGTTCCACTTTTCAAACCCAATGCTGCCTTTTATTTGGCATGTGGAAAATTGTTTTTTGTAAATAGCTGGCGATGAACATTCAAAAGCAGCAGTTTTACAGAGCAATTCCTTCTACCACCAGTGGCCTAAACTAAGAACAGAGGCTGGAAATTATTGTCAGTGAGGTTAGCAGATGGATGCTTAATATGACCATGTGACATTCCTCAATTCCTTACTGCATCCTTTCTAAAATGGTTTCTGTTAAAATAATGGACAATGGGAATGTCATAGAAACAAGAATCTGCATTTATATAGCACCTTTCAACAGTAATTTATAACTTTATGTCACTTACAAATGTAATCCAAAGAAGTGTTGTAAATCCCACAATGCAGATCCAGACTAATAATTCTTGGGGCCATTGGCCAAGAGTTCCCCATCCTTCCACAAATGATTAAAATACAAACTTGTACTAAATGCATGAAGCAATTGGTTTGTTGAGCGTTTACATACTGAAGTAACAATAAAGCAAATCCTATTACAATATAATATGTTTCAATGGAACTGATCCAGTGGTTGCCAGCAGTTTTTCTGCATTATGGTTATTGTTACCAGGGGCATCATATTTAGCTGGCCCTGCATGCATTAATCTGCCCCTGCCACAACTCTTATGCTCATCGCATATATCATCCCAGTCAACCTGAGGTTAGGAATTCAACAGAACAAAAAGCAGTATTCTCCAAGATGGATGAGGATATATTTTATTCATGCTTAAAATCTAAAATCAATAAGGCAAGTGTCCCTTTAAAGAGGATGGCAGAAAAGTGAGGGCCACAGAACATTTGCAGCATTTTACACTGCAGCGCAAATGGATTCACATTGATATGCGGTACAATAACACTTTGTGTGTGGCTGCATCAAGCTGTGCGTAGACCCTCGGTATGCAAACACCAAGTGTCACTATGTGCTGAGGTTCTACCTGTCCCTGGTGTTGCGAAGGATGGGTCTGGCCACACTACCATGGAATGCTCCAAGTAGTTGGACCGTGCTGTACCACCTGTCCCTTGTGGAAAAGTTGATGCAGAGAAACACCTTTGACCGCAAGTCCATATCCAAGAGGCCCAGTGGGAAGAGGAGATGGTGGATCCTGTTGGATGGCTCCCCGGGCAGATTATCAAAATCATTTGGCCGAATGCCTCATCGCCAGAACTTTCCCGCAAGCACCAAGATGTATTTTGGCTGGTGATGAGAAAGGCCCTCCCCGTCAGATCCTTCCTACAAGTCAGGAGTCTCACTCCCTCTGCATGCTGCCCTCGAGGCAGCTGTGGTGGGAAAGAAACCATTGTCCACCTCCTTGTGGAATGTGCCTATGCAAAGAGGGTTTGGAGGGAGATTCAGTGGTTTTTGTCGAGGTTCATCCCGAGTAGTTCCATGACATAGGACTCTATGTGCTATGGGCTGTTTCCCAGCACACACTGAGACAAACATCAACTGCAGCTGAAGGATCATCAACACAGTGAAAGGTACCCTTTGGTCTGCCAAAAATTTGGTGGCCTTCCAGTGCAAGTGTTGCAGACTGGCACATTCCAAGGTCCAGGACTACCTGCTGAGGGATGTACTAAAGCTTGGGGCAGCCTCTGCAAAGGCGCAATGGGGAAAGGTCGCTGTCTAAGACCTTTCTGCCAAAGTGCACCAAAGGGCTGGAAATTGCACAGACCCTTCAGGCTGTATTACTCACATTGAATGTATGCAGTGAATATTACATGTACCACAATTGTATTGAAGCACCTCAGAGTGCAACGTGATCGATGTAGACAACATAAGTGCCATTGCACTGTCTGACTGTCTGTTATGACCGTTTTGAAATGTCTGTAATGTTTCTTTCGATTGTATTGAAGCAACTCAGGGTGCAACATGATCTATGAAGAAGACTTGAATATTATTGTACTTTTTGTGATAGCCATTTTGAAATGTTTTGTAATGTTCTTTCAGATATTTTATGAATAAAGTATATTTTTGCAAAAAAAACTATAATCTTTAAACAACATCACAGGGTTTCTCTGCACCACTGTTAGCCCTCATTACCCCATTAGTGGCCATATTTTTGTCCGGAATAAGACCCAGTACTTTTCAGGGTTAATTGTGCAGGCCTATAATTGGATTAACACTGAGCATCTGTGCACGTCCCTTCAGAGAAGAGAAATTGCTGAGTGCTTTCATAGACACTATAAAAACCACCTTGCTGCCTGCATTTTCCACTGGCTCTGCTGACGTCAATGGCTCTCTCGTAAGGAGCATAGCCAGCAGGTCCACTCAGCAGCAGTGAGCAATACCCGTGCTTTGCCAGTAGCTATGAGCATCAGTGGCAGGGATGACAGAAGCTCTCACATCTGTGTACCAGACCACTGCCTATCAGCCTTCAAGAACTCTTTCAATTACCAAACAGCAGCTGTTACAACCACCCATTCTCTAAATCTCAAGCTACGTGTTCATAGAGCCAAAAAAAAGAGAGAAAACACTGTAGGCACCAGAGGATTTCGGCATTTAAAAAGTGCAAAGATCACTCATCCTCCACTATTATTTTCAATGGCAATTATCGGTGCATGCCAGCAGATTGAGTTAACAATAATTCAGTCAACTTTATTTTAAAATACAAATCAATGCATAAACACCAAATGGGGTTTATACCAGGGCCTGATGGGTTGTAGTTAACCCTTTGAGTACTGTGCTCTGCAGCTTTCTAAAAGATGAATTGCCAAATTATCTATCAAAAATATGAATTGTGCAGTCTCAAATATAGTTTTATAAGTGATGTAAAATACAAAAAAACTACAATATAGCCCCTTAGTTTTGAAATGCATGGAATGAAGCAGGTCACTTCACAGTGTGTTCCTATCTATGGACTCCCTCTCTCGGCACCTCTGTTCAATTCTTTGAAACTTCAATTTCAAGCTGTACATATTGTTTAATTATGACCCTGGCCCATGCAAATCCAAAGCAAAACTATCCATCTTACATACAATCAGATCGACACAAACTAAATCCCATCGGCTCAATTATGCCACTACTGCCATGACACCATGCTAACAGCTGGTGCTCCCACACCTACTATACGAGTAGAATTAAAACATGAATAATAACTTCAGAAATATTAATAATGCCTAAGGACCCCTGTTCCTGGTTAAATTAAAAATCAAACTCATTGAATACCAAACTTATTTCTTAGCCTCCTATGCATCAATCTTCACAAACAATTACTTGGATAAATAGTGGTTATTGTGTAACAGTCTTATTTTGAACATTTAATTTTGGTATTTTTGAGTGTCTATTAAGGGCAACAATCCTGGGAATTATATATTTTTCAATTTTCAGAACCAGCTTCAATAAATGTCAGATCAAGCATGATCAGGCGCAGAGTAAAGTTCCTTAAGCACTGTGTAAATAACATATGTTTTTATTTCTGTTGGACTGTGGATTAAAATTACAATGGCTTCAGTTTGAAGGACATGTCTACTGGAACAGTGTGAGGAATATACACAACATTACTGTCTTGGAACAGAGTGTGCCACGAAAGACAGGATGGTGCCAAGGAGGAATCTGGTCTAATGGGGAACTGCCTGAACAACATTTTAATTGGCTCCTGACCAGGTAACTGGGGTTAGCTTGAGAACAATGTAGCAGAATAGCTCCTAGCCTGAAAAGAGAAAAGACCTAAAATCTCTTTCTCCTATGCATGTAAGATTTCAGTAATTCTACAATGACAGCTAGCTGGCTTTTCCCCCTCATATCCCTATAACCTGTTGTCTTTCTGAAAACTCCTGTCAAGAAGAAAAGGGGAAAATCACTATTAGAGACATTGAAAGCCAAGTGCTCAACCAGCAAACTAAAGATTGAAAATGTTGGAAGACCACCTTGTGTAATTAACAAAGAACTGAAAGGAATTTGGAAGACATCGATCAAAACCAACCTATCGAATCCTGTACTCCGGAATTGGTTCTATTGAACTGTTTTATCCCACCTTTAAAATCCATGTTTTTGTGTATCTTATGTGCCTTGTATGTGTATGTATAGGGATTTAAGAAGGGGTAGAATTTAGCTTATAGAGTTAGAAATTAGCAGTTCATATTTCTCCCGTTTGCCACTGGTTAAAGACAATTTGCTCAATAAACAGTTATTTACTTATTAAGTTCACAAACCTGGTGCTTGTATTCTGTTAACCTAAATTAAACAATTAGGTTGATTAATCAAACTTTTCATATTTGTCGCGGCTTGGGGAGCAGAGGGGCTTGATATTGCAGTGCACTATGCCCAATGAGTTGTGACAACTGTTCCAAACATATGCCTCAGCCTCAACCTAACTGAGAGTCTGATGAGCTGCATGAAACTCACAGTTTGCCTGTCTCAGATAACGTGCTGAATTGAGAGCTATTCTGTGTTGTGGAACCATTCTCAATGGGAACTGGGCTGACCCGGACTAAAATGTGTTCCATATAGGATACAGCTGGCAAAGTGCAGGGACTTTCATCCCTGGGCTGGATTCAAAAACTTTTCATCACATCTGTCACGGCTGACTTAAGAAGCAAGTCCCAAAAGGTGTAGGAACAGTACACTAATCCAATGCACCTAACTATCCTCACAATGACTTCATTAAATCACATTAAGTGTGCTGACTGAAGAGCTATTGATGGGAACAAAGCCCGACAGAGAAGAATAAAATTGAGAAACACAGTGATAGATCTGGGAGATCCCATGGAAAGTAAATAAAAAGAATGACTTATGTTAATTGTACATCAATGTGCCTAATTAAATGTCAGTGGAGGGCATTAATCAGGGTTTTCTTGAGCACATATAAAGAGACACCTACTGAAACTATAGGGAGGTTGAGTTAGAAGGTGTATGTATGTAATATTTCGCTATGTAAATAAATATAAGCCTCAGTTCCAGTATAATCCTTCACCAACTAGATTTCTGGAGTATAATGACTAAGAGATGTAATGCAGAAGTAAACCATTTCTTTCAGCTGGGCAGTACTGAGTTGAGACTGATTGCAGAAGCAGCAAATTAACAGGTCCAGTCGGTGGGGTGGGGGGTGGTGCAAGTCAATATGTGATACAAAATTAGTCCTAATATTTCTCATGTCTTCAAAATGAAATACTGGGTATTTTTTGTTCAAACACGTAAATATAAAACTTTTGTATAACTTTCTCCTTTAGCATATGTCTTTGCATATATTCTTCTAAATTCCCACTATTTCATTTTTGTTTCTTCAAAACAGTATTTTTTCAAAACTCCACTTTAAATGCATCTCATGTTGAAATGAAAATTCTGGTGGTGAACCTGTTAACTCATTGTCCTATTCACACTGATTACCAGGGATATTTTCTTGGCTTATTCTCTTGTAACAGCATTCTTTACTCACATTATATCATGGCAGAGAAAGTGTACCTGTGAAGTGAACTCAGTTCCTGTTCACATAAACAAATCTCCAAATCGTCAACTTTAGAAAGAAAAACAGGCTTGGAAAGTGCCGGTGAATGCCACCATGCTCCTGTGCCAACCAACACATTCATATCAAATGCTAATTAAAACTCTGCTTTCCGTCAGCAATACATGTTAAATGTCGAACTTAGGAGAGTATTTGTCAATATACAATTTCCCAACACTATCCTTATGTGCTTTGAGTGAGACCATCAATTAAAACTGAATCGTAGGCAGTTTCTTGCAGCAGGTTTCTGCCTATTGTTCTTTTATCTTAATGGGCTGGATTTGCAGTCAGTAGCAATGGTCCTCATCATGACCTTTAGGAAAGCTTCTCATAAGAATCTGTTGATTTCTGTGGCATGGTTTTCCCCTTCCCCAACATCAGTTTGGTGCCAATCTGGCACCAAGTCAAGGCGCCAATCCTCCAGCAGGTATTCACATTGAAGCAAACCAGGAAGTAAAAAACCCCGGAATCTCCTCATTTTTAAATTCTGAATTTTACAAACAGCAAAGTAAATGACTGAGGCATACACATGGAAGTACAGTAGAAGATAAAGTATCACAAGCAAACTTTAATAAACAAAAGATGTGGAATTTCTTATCATGGAGAAATCTGACATTCAACAAATATAAAATTGCACACTCAGGAGCTGTTCAGGAATAATTGTGAAATTAGAAAAAATCTAGATACACCTCATTCAACAAGGTTTAACATTTTCAAGGGTTTTTACAATGGGATGAACAGCATAACAGTGGAAATTCTCCATCAGTTCAATGATTTCTCATTGATTGTATTCTGGGGGAACCTCAACAGTGCACCCTCTGGTGAAGCATAGGATCACTGACAGCAACTTCTGGATTTATCTCCTTTTATCTGCACATGTGCAGACTCCATCAGTTACTGTCAGTTTCAGCCGAGTAATAACGGTGAACGTTGACTGTTTCCCCATTCTTACTGTTGCAAAACCAGGGCCATCATCATTCAGAGCTCTTATAGTTGGCAGAGTGAAGAAAATTTCTTTCTGCAATTTGGGCTTGAGTCAAATCTACAAAGGAAAATGATAGTCTGCAAAATCCACATAGTTCTGGTGGAACACTGGCCCACTGTATCACAGAATGGAAACATTCAGTTTTACATTCATGATCCTTCACATAATGTGCTGTGCTGCTGTGGAGAAAGAACCAAGTTGGGCTCAGGCAGATCCCCACAGGAAGAGGGAAACAATCTTAGGAAAAGGAAGAGAATTTTGTAATTACCTTGAAAAAGTAATTAAATCAATGTCGTTTCTGTCTTTCCTCCTCCACCCAGGAGTTAAAGTTCCTAATTACAGCACTTAGCAGGAAAGCAGATGTCATGGCAATGCAGGTGCCTTAATCAGGTGACCACTGAGCAGTGAGCAATGTAACAAATGGGTATACTTCATGCCAGGGATCTGGATCACCTAGATATTTTTTGTTTTGTTACTGTTATGATGTGTATTAGACTTGGACTGCACAATCACGATTTATCAGTTGTTAAATCCTGCTAGAAAGCTCTACGGATTGTACAATGCACCCCATTCATTATCTTTCACTAACTTTTCCCCCTCTAATTTGACTGACAATTTTTTCCCCTGTTCAATTCAAGATGAGCAAATTAGTTTATTCTGCAATGTTCACTGTGCAGAAATGAGCAATTTTAAACCATTCGAGCTAAATAGGACATTTACGAATGACTGCATTTAATCTTCCTAGGACTTCGTACATGGTGTGTAATAAATGTGAAGAAGTGTAGTTATTGATGGGCTAAATGCACATTGGATATGTAGATGTGCATTATACACTTAAAATTGTCTAATATATGCTTCTAATCAACTAAGAAATTATAAATGAATGTCCAAACATAATCTATTATCTGCTATTTCATCAGATTTACAGAGAATATGCAGATGATCTTGATTAGTTTTCCTTTCTAAATTAATATAAATAAAGACATTTTTCTTAGTGTGGAGGATGCGCCATGGCTCTGAATAAAAAGACAAGCCACTGAAACTTTTACATTGATCTGCATTTTGTTACACAAATTCAGTCACAGCATTTGTTTTATTAACCATATCAAAAAGTAGGCTTTGGATGAAGGCATTACTCAACCCATTTGATTGCCTTCTTCCAGAATACCAACTGTATTGTCTCCCTAGTGCAGCATTTAGCCACTTCTTAAATCAAGTAAACGTTCTCACCTCAAGTGCTGACAAACTTTTCCAACAAGTGAACAGCCTTCATGGAAAGAAATATTTTCCAGTGTCGGTCCTAAACTTGCTCATCCAATGTGTGCCCTTGCCTTATGCAGCCCTGTTATACTGTAATGTCTTGTTCAGAGTTTATCTTCTAAAAAATGCCTTTTCAGATTTTTTTTACGAGGTTGGAGATCCTCGCTTATTGAGAGGTGCTTTTACATTTGTTGTTCCACAATCTAGATCATGATGGAGCACAAGTGAATGTCAACTCCCTTATCTGACTGGAAAAATCTATGACCCGTAAAAATGTGGTTCTAGTATTCCACTTCTAAGATAAGAACTAATTTTAAGCAATGTCAATGTAAGAAGCCGTTGCCTGAACATCACTTCTCCACAATTTGTGCTACAGAAGCATTAATTGTAAACATGCCTCAGTTGTCCTTCAAAGCTTGCTAATTCTGTGGACTTGCTTCAATGCTGTCATCTACTTTATCCTGAGGATATGAGTGAAAACACAAATTCATTCATTCTTTTTTTATATTCGTTCATGGGAGGTGGACATCGCTGGTCAGGCCAGCATTTATTACCCATCCCTAGTTGCCCTAGTTCAGAGGGCATTTTTAAGAGTCAACCACATTGCTGTGGGTCTGGAGTTACATGTAGGCCAGAGCAGGTAAGGGCAGCAGATTTCCTTCCCTAAAAGGACATTAGTGAACTAGATGGGTTTTTCCAACAATCGACAATGGTTTCATGGCCATCATTAGCCTTTTAATTCTAGATTTCTATTGAATTCACATTCCACCATCTGCCGTGGTGGGATTCGAACCCCGGTCCCCAGAGCATTACCCTGGGTCTCTGGGTTGCTAGCCCAGCGACAATACTATTTCAGGTCTGTGACCAAACCTGGACAGAACACTCCCCAAGTGTAGCCTAATTACAGCCTTAAACAGTGTGTGAATTATTTCTGTCATATGGAGGTCAGCTTTATTTCAAAAATAATTAACAAACTCATGCGTTTTCCCTCTATTTTCCGGCTTCCTTAATTTCATATGGGAAACTAAAAGTCTTTATTCTAATATCAAACCTTACATTGTCTCGCTGTTCTAGACCTCTAGAAGTCTGATATTTTCTTACTCTTATGGCCAGGCCTAATCAGAATACTCAGGTTGTCAGGGCATCCCTTTTCTGCCATAACTATGTGAAAATTTGAATAAAACTTCTCATGACACCATTTATTTTCTTGATGTTGATCCTTAATAGAATTTTTTTTAAAACACCCGTTAAAATGCAGATTAAATCTAATCAATACTTTGTGCAAAGCATTATTGTTGAGATTGCATTCTAAACTGTAAATTGCAGTGTTTCATTATGAGCTCGTAATGTAAAACTACATGTTTTGTTTGGCCAGTCAAGCATCTGACACACAGAGCCCATCACCTTGAGTAACAGTTTCCAAACTCTATCATTGAGAAACCCACACAAATAAAGTTTCTGTTTTCCTGATAACGGTTCTCCAAAGCAATCAATCAGTCTTATTGCTCTCGTCTGCAGCCCTGGAAGGTCTAAATAGACCACTGTGGTGACAGTGAATCCATCAGCATCTATAAAGAGAAAGGACAAATTAACATTTTGGGGGTGGACACTTTGTAAGAGCTTTGACATCGTTCCAAGGAAGGATTTGTTCCCCAAATGTCAACATGTCCTTTCTGTTTACAGATGTTAATGAAGCTGCTGTATATTTCCAACATTTTCTGTTCTTATTTCAGATGCGCAGTTTTTCTTTTGTTTGCATTCCTAGTGTGAACAAAGCTTAGGTATCAGGTTACCAATTCTGTTACACTCACTTCTCAGGAACAATACCTCTTTACCCAAAATGTCTTATTTTCAAGAGTTATAGAATTTACTAATTCAATCATGAATGAGTTCTAATGCTCAATAATTTGAGACACAAGTGTTAAAAGACTTTCCCCTTCAAGGTTCATAACTGTTTAACTTTAAGAGTGGCAAGTGGATGGATACAATGTATAAAAGGACTTCTGTAAAATGAAATTCATAAACAAGGGTTAGAAAAGCTTTTCAATGTAGCATTTACTCAAGTAATAAATATTCTGAAAGCAATGAAGAAACCCAGGCTAGAAATATCAGGCTAGCTATGGTGGATACATATTGTCCAGACATGACACTGGTTCACATCCACCTATCAGCGCTCAGTGACATGAGAGAACACATTTCTGATGCATTTTAAGGTATATGCACATTAATAATGCTATATTTTTGTCAATTAAGAAAAATACCGAACCCTGTAATATTGCTTCACTAAGCGGATATCAGAATAGGATTTTTAACATTATTACCTCATGAGTCCTAGACAATGCTATAATTTTTAATGGGCCTGTTTACAATCTTTATGTTACATTTTCACGCATTGCTCCACATAATTGCACACATTGTTGCTGTGACAAAAACTCTGATGACAGCAAACCCATAGATTTTTTTAAAAATCATGAAGTGATTATAGAAATCCACCTTGAATATTAACAGAATTCCTGTACTCACCTTAAGGGCTTCCACTTTGTTGCTTAGAAGTTTTTCAATTTCTCGAGCCGCACTTTCTACTAAACGTCGAGCATTGTTTGTTTCGACTGTGTAGTATTGTCTGTTTTTTAAGTAAATCTGCAAAATAAAGTTATGAAAACCATTCAATGCAATTATCTTTCGGGTTCAAGAAGTTGCATTTATACAGAGACATGGAAAAATATTCCTAAGTCAGTGAAGGCACCCCAATAGTTATGAATTAACAGACAAACTTTTGGAGATTAGGCACAAGGATCCCATTTAAGTACAATATACTGTGATAAGATCTCTTTTATTATTTATGCAGTGTGTAAACAGTCTCTGAGGCTATATCTTCATCCCCTTTACTGCATGCTCAAACTTGATCGTTCAGGGGAGTTGGGGGGAAGGGTAGCGAGGGATGTACTGGGGCTCCAAATGTTCTTGGTGCCCAGTTCGTCACTGGGCCAAGGGAAATGATAGAGAGGGGAAAGGCTGAATCTTATATCTCTCTATCTCCCCCAGCCCCACAAACCTCCGCTATATCTGTGCTGGTCTAATTTCGGCATCTTGAGCATCCCCAATTTTAACTGCTCAACTATTGGTGACCATGTCTTCAGCTGCCAAGGTCCTAAACTCTGCCAATTCTCTTCCTGTCTTCCTTCCTTTAGGACTTCTCTTAAAATCTACTCTTCTGACCAAGCATTTGGTCATCTGCCCTAATATTGTCTTATGTAGCTCTTCTGAAATAGCTTGGGATGTTTTATTACATTAAAAGCACTACATAAATATACATTGTTGTTGTCAGCATACATGTCAAGCCTGACCCTTCATCTGCTGATGCATTCACCAAGGACAACAGGTTTTTCAGGATAAGTCATGCTCAAAGGATGCATTCTTTTCAGTTACAGTCATGCGTGCCTCATGGACAGAGTACATTATATACGGTATAGTGTACAGTATACAATGTTGAGAGTAGCAGTAGGAGAAAACTGCATATTCTCAAGGACTGAACAGAATAACTCTTCAAAACTTGCTCCACATTCTTAATAGTTCACCAGCATATCAAAGGCAACGTTCAGATTGGGTGCCCGCCAAAGACTTAGCCTGTGCTCCCATGTGAACAGGATAACTATCAGAACTCTAGAAGTAGCAAAAAAATGTACCAGGCATTTCACAAAGCAGCCAAATAAACTGGTCCACTTAAATGTAAATTTAACACTGAGAAAGACCGAGACCATAATTGCCCTTTCTGATCTTGCATTGCTAAATGTTCTGAGGTTCAGATAAGAGTGAGTGCCATTACCCATGACTCCTTTGAAACAGTTCACAAAGTATCCAACGAGGAGACCAAACAGTCTCTCTATCAACAGAAATCTACAACTGCTAAGCCCCCATTCCAATTTTAAAATTCCACTGTCTGTTGAATGGTTCTGGAGTTTCCACCATGCTTAGATAAAATAGAGTTCACCATTCAATGTGTTCACAAATTCCTTTAAAGTTTTAAAAGAACAGAATTAAAAACCAATATGAAAACTAGGTTGTAAATTCCTTTGCTTTATTCATCAGCTTTTAACGTGCAATAACTTCTGTTCCCCCACCAAGAATTCATATCACAACACAAAAATGGATTTAAAGCAGTATTATGACATTGCCCACTTAGAATAGTTTTAAAACAGGCTATTTTTAAGCAGCAGAGTTTAAATGACCTTTTATTTCAAGCTGATGTACCATCCTCTTCAAGCATGGAAAGAAATCAGAGAGACTGAATAAAGATCAGAATACGTCAATCTGTCCCGGCTCCTTGAACTGCTGCAGTCCATGTGGCAAAAATGCACACACGATATTGTTAGGTTGGAAGTTTCAAGATTTTGACCCAACAATGATGAAGGATTGCTTAGAAATGCTCAAATCACGATTGTGTGCTATTTGGAAGGAGAGCCTGGAGGTGATGGTGCTCCCCTGCACCTGCTGCTCTTGTTATTCTTGAGGGAGAATTTTCTCCCTGTCAGGCGGGCCAGTTGGGAGCAGACGTGGGCAGGCATGGAGCCAATCGCCACCCGCAATCAGCTGTGCGCCGCCATTTTACGTGGGTGGTCCAATTAAGGGCCACCCAGCATGACGTGCACCCAGTAGCGTTACCTGTGTGGGTGTGAAACCTTATCATGAAACCTTATCCCGCCCGTGAATGAGGTTTCATGCAAAATGCAAAGGCCGCTTGGGCTCTTTGCCTGCCCACCAACCTTAAGTTTGGACGGGCAGCTCTATCAATTTGTTTAATTGGTTCATTAACGACCTTAATAGGCCTTTGACAGTTCAGCGGACGCGCAGCTGACTCCAGTGCGTGCCCACCGAATGAAAGATTGGAATGATACGCTGTGACGTCAGGACACACACCCGACATCACCGCGCATCATTTTATGCGTCGGCGTGCGAGGCCTGCCCCCACACGCTGAAGAGAAATTTCTGCCCTTGGTGTTGAAGGTAACTGATTTGGGAGGAGATGGTGGCAAAGCTACAGTGCATCTTATAGATAGTCCACACTGCAGTCACAGTACACTACTGGTGCAGTGAGTGGGTAGCAAAACACAGATACAAAACTACATCTGGTTCTTGGCACAATAAATTAGAGGACTTTAAACCAGCACAAATAGTGAGTACTATCCCCAAAACACTAGAAATGTTGGTGTCCGAAACTCTTTCTGCCAGACTGCCCAGGACTCAGCAGGAACTGGTTGTAACTAATGTGGAAATAAAACAGATTTGCTGCCTACAACTGAATTAAAAAGGGGCACACCCATTTGTTGAGAGGGGAGGTCACCTCACTACTTAGGGTATGATTTTCCTAAAGGGCAGAGCCCACATGAATTTTTCCTCCCCACCTACTCCCCCATTAAAAAATGACAACATCCTATTTATAATTGCAGTTGAACATTGAAGGAGTGATAGAAAATATTAATAGACAATAGAATAAATAGAAAATATGTGGGGTTAAACCAGAAAACCCCCCAAAACAGGCACGGAGATTGTGATTCACCTAACCCATTCGGTATAATACAGGCAGCACTCTATAATGATTTCTGCACTAACAGCACTGTTCAGCGACTGCACGCATCAGTAATATGATTGCTTGCAAGAATTATTAAAGCTAGCCTGCACCTCTTAAAGGTAAGGCCCCAACAGCACTGTGGGTGTACCTATACCCCATGGACTGCAGCAGTTCAAGAAGGCAGCTCACCACCACATTCTCAAGGGCAATTAGGGATGGGCAATAAATGCTGGCCTAGCCAGCCACATCCACATCCTGTAAATGAATAAAAAAAAAACATTGTGGCTAATAGAGATGCTGAGATCATTGGGAATAGTGCTAGGCAACAATCAAAAATTCCTGACCATGGGAGACAGCGTGCACCACGATTTTCAGATGCTGCACTGGAGATCTTGGTGAAAGAGATGGAACAGAGGAGAGAGGTCCTGTAAACTCAGAAGGGGTCGGTGCCCTTCAGACACGTGTTCAGAAGGCAATGGCATAAGATGTCAATGCTACATGTTTAGCTCCAAGAAAGAAGTTTAATAATCACACCCGAGTGGCGGAAGTCCATCTTCAAATGACACATTCTACCAACTATACCTCCTGCTTCAGCAGCTTCTCAAACCACCACATTCCTATCACTCACTTACCAACATTCTTTAACTATCAGGACTCAGACCTAGCATTAAAAATCTTTACTTCACCCTCACAGAATCAGAATCACAGTGCAGAAGAGGCCCTTCGGCCCATCGAGTCTGCACTGACGCGTGAGAAACACCTGACCTACCTACCTAATCCCATTTACCAGCACTTGACCCATAGCCTTGACTGTTATGATGTGCCAAGTGCTCATCCAGGTACTTTTTAAAGGATGTAAGGCATTTAATAGACAATTGAGGCCATTGACAGGCTAATTAAGATAATTAAAGACCTGCCCATCCAACCTTAAGGCTGGCGGGCGGGCCAGGAGCCCCAGCGGGCTTCTGAAAAAACATGAAACCTCATCCATCGGCGGGATGAGGTTTCATGTCCAATTTTAAAAAGTCTAATAAAGTTTATGTCCTTTTTATTAACATGTCCCATCTCGTGTGACTTTGTCACATGAGGGGGACATGTTAATAATTTTTTAATTTTTCTATTTTTTGACTTTTCTTGCCTGTCACTAATCTCCCTGAGACAGGACTTTGCCTCAGGGAGCAATGCGCTCTTTCGCACACATACGCGAAAGAGTGCACTTTGACAGCTACGGATTCCCTCCCCCGAACAGGAACCGCATAGTGCTTCCTGTCGCGCAGGCCGCTGTGCGGGCCTTAATTGGCCCACCCATTCAAAATGGCAGCGGGCCCCGTTTCAGTGGCGGGGGCTGGCTGTCCGCCAGCCGCTGAGCTGGTGGAGCCCGCACGTCATCTGAGGGCAAGATTCTGCCCATTGTTTTAAGGGCTTGGACGGAGTGGATTTCTTGAAATGTGTACAGGAGAACTTTTTAGGTCAATATGTAGAGGGTCCAACAAGGGACGGTGCATTGCACAATTAGCAGTGTTGCAAGCCTCAAGCCACATCACCCACACAAGTTGCAAATCACTCACTGACACCAGGCAAGGTGGCACACAACCAGAGACGCCTGCATGTTCTAACTGCCGTGGAGGAGACAGTGGGGGCAATTCTGAGAAGGGCCTTGGCTAGTGGAGGAGCTGAAGCCAATGAAGATGAAGTGGGTGTCTTCATGCCTAACCCTCTTTATTTCATCTCACTTCTCCTTCAACCCACAATCTCTTCTGACAGAGAAGCTACTCCATTGGGCGTCGCTGGCTAGGCCAGCGTTTATTGCCCTAAGGCATTTAGGAATCAACCACATTGCTGTGGATCTGGAGTCACATATAGGCCAGGCCAGATAAGGGCAGCAGATTTCCTTCCCTAAGGGGCATTAGTGAGCTAGATGGGCTTTTATGACAATCAGCAATGGTTCTTTGGCCATCATCAGACCTTTAATTCCAGTCTTTTATTGAATTCAAATTTCACCATTTGCCATGGGATTCGAACCAGGGTCCCCAGGGGGTTACCCTGGGCCTCTGGACAATATCACTAAGCCACGCTGGTGGTGTAAGTGCTGTGATAAAATGGTTTTGAAGCTTACATTCTCAACATTCCTTAATGAAAGCAAAACAAAGCCTTAATTTTCTGGGAAAAGGTGTGCAGTCCTGGATTCCTGGCTGACAACATTTCAGAAAAATGAACATATGCCTTTGGTTGCTAGTGAAATGGAAGCTAATTGGAAGGTTGGATTTCAGCCTGTTGTGGTCAGGACACAGGGTTCTCAAAAGAGCAGTTTCTTTTCAGCAGAGAGAGAACAATGTTTTAAAGCTGTCAGTGCAGGACCACTAAGGTGGAAATTCATGGCGCAGCTGGCAAAGGAGACCAAACAGGCTGATTCCGGAAGCAAATGTTGTGAAGGATCCGGAAAGAATGCCTTTTGGTGGATATTGTACCAATGGAACTCAGGGTGGTAAAGCCGTTGTCGGTTGGACTTCAGACCTAACTCCTGCATGAATAAAGGTACTGAAACTCTACCTGGGGAGAACAAAACTTTGTGGGACTTTGTAGCTGAGAAACCTGATGTTGGTTATTCTTACCTGTTCCATCTGATCCACTCCACTAGAAGTACGTACCAACTTTACAAGGTCTTCCTTCATTTTCTCCGCCCATGATCGTATACTGCAAGATAAAAGACGCCTGATTAGATCAATGGTTTGTGGCATTGATTGTCACAAATGTAAATAATAGCGGACATATTATCTTCACAGAAATTTCTGCTTGGCTTAATCATGTTAATGGCAGTCAGTGAGAACCCAGCTTTCTCTGAAGAGAAAAACTTTAAACGTAAAAATTTCACCCCTGTTATTTATTAAGCTGTGATTTTTCCACTTGACCTCTCTTGTATGTGTTTTTCCCACAAAGGGTAATAGAAATTTGAAACTCTTCCCCAAAAGCCTGTGGAAGCTGGGTGAATTGAAGTTTCAGGCCTCAGACTGATAGGCTTTCATCAGGTAAAACTATCAAGGCACATGGATCAAAGGATAAATGGAGTTGAGGTACAAATCAGCCATGATCTAATGGAATGGCAGAACAGGCATGAGGGGCTGAATTACCTGCTCCTGTATCTAAGGTAAGAATTTTCCCCCTTCGGGGGGGAAGTTCAGGAGAGCCGCTATTTTACGTGGGCGGGCCAATTAAGGCCCGCCCAGCGTGATATCCGTCAGGGAGTGCATAGCGCTCCCCGTGCAGGTTAGGAGGGATTCCCTAATCCGGGAGTGCGCTCTATCGCACGTGCACACGAAAGAGCACACTCATCTCCCTGAGGCTAAGTGCTGCCTCAGGGAGATCGGCGCCAAATTCAAAAATGGTCAATGCACAAGCATAAAATTTCCCTGACATGTCCCCTCATGTGACACTGTCATGAGTTGGGATATGTCCATCAATTTTATTCAAAAATAAAAAAAAAAATTTAAAAGCCTTCATGAAACCTCACCCTGCCCGTGGATGAGATTTTATGCTTTTTCTGAAGCCCGCCAGGGCTCCCGGCCTCCCACCAACCTTAAGGTTGGACGGGCAGGTCCATTAACTACTTGAATTACTTTTTAAATGGCCTCAAAACGCCGTTGACAGGTCGGCGGGCGCACAGCTGATTCAGCTGTGCCCCCGCTGACTTGAAAATTGAGATGATGTGGGGTGACATTGGGAGTTCCATCTGACGTCATCCCGCGTCATTTTACGCATCAGCAAGCGGGTCCCCACCGCACCCCCCCCCCCCCCCCCCCACCCCCCCCCCCACCCCCACTCGCCAACCTCAATATCCTGGCCTATGTTCCTACATATTCATCTGGAAATGTATTTTTATCCAAAGTGTTTTTTTGTTAAAGTAAATGAAGGAAAATGTATAGAATGGGACTCACTATCTAATCTAAATATCACCCCTTTCCACAAAGTGATCCAGAGTTCTTAATCAAGAAACAGAGTGAGCTTTTTGTCTTAGTGAAATAATTCTTGCCTTTGAAGGTGAAGAGTTTAAATCTTGCTCCAGATAGCCCCAGCAAGTGGTGACTAGAATAATGTCAGCGGTAATAAATATTACTGAAGAGCCTAATGCCTATCGCTCAATGAAATTGGCCTAGGATAACTGAAGCAGGCACTGGGCCTGCTTCACTAAGGATTCCTCACTCGTGAGGCAAGCGGGCCAATAATAATTTTGTGCAAATGGGTTGGGTTCCGGCCCTATTCCAAAAAGCACTGCCGAGTACAGGCTAGAGTGCAGCTATGAACTGGAATGTCGAATCTTGTGGGGGTACTTGCATCAAATAAAGTATATGTTGTCAAGGAGAGACGGTTCTCTTTAGCCTTGGTTGCAACTTACCTCAGAAAAGATGCTCCAAAGTTAAAATCATGAAGAAGGCAACAAAATCACCTCACCAATCCTTTCCTAGTAAATGGCTTAAGAATTTAATTTATGAGACATGAACTAAGGCCAGCCCAAGGGCAGAGCATAATAGGTGGATGAATGGACTTTAGAGCTCCTTCATAAAGAAACTGCACTGGATGAAATCAAGAGGCTACTCTATCTGAGTATCAAAGTACCGAGGTCCCACTTCCAGAACTATGAGGACTTCACTTAGCCTGCAATGTCCCACTTGGTGGGTTGCCAATATCCACTGTACCAGGTGCCCCCCAGGCATGTGGAGTTGCCCTGACTGCTTTCAAACATCTCTTAACAGCTGGCTCAAGAGGTTGTGGGCAGATATCCAACTCTCACGCTTCCACCCACATCACTATAGAAAGCTGCAAGCAACTCAGCGACAAGATAACATCAAAATTAACTTAACTGAAGAAGAAAAAAGGATTTTTCAAAATTCAGTGATTGCTCTATCAATACAGGGGTTATAAACTGTAACTTTAGTATTAAATTTCATATTAAGTAAAACCAGGTTTTGCAATGACAGAAGTAAAATCAAAACGATGTTTAAAATATTTTGAAATAATACAGCAAAACATCAAGCTGCCGCCTATATGGGTGTAAATTACAATCACATCTGGTTTAGGCGTAAGACCTGGTTCACTAGTAGCAGTGTCACTTTTGAGTTAGAAGATTTTGGGCACATCCCTATGATCAGCTTTTAATTTCTTATATTATTTCAAACTGACTTCTCAATTCTCAATCTGCAATGGTAGGATTTGAACTCATGCTCCCCAGATTATTAGTCCAGGGCTCTGGATTACTTGTCCAGCGAAACAGACATTATGTTACCATGCCATAATGCACTCTTGTGATTTTTCTGTCTACGTAATTAATGACAGAAACAAATATACATTCAAGATTCAAATGGTCACGGGGGTGGATATCACCTTAATCAGCCTGCTCTGTAATGACTGCAGTAATGTTAGCACATTAGCTACTGGGGAATGTTTGCTCAGGCTACAGGATAATTTTGGCAAAGAAGATTGGACCTTCCATAATTAAAAATGCTTTGTTTTACTGTCCAGCGGAAGATACAATGAGGGGTGCAATGACATCGTTGTGACCTTAATCATATCACGGCACTCTCCTTGTTTTATGAATCTAATAAAATGTCATTGCATTATTTTTTTTTAGCCCAATGATATTGCCTCTTTAAGGCACCAAACGTTTTATCTATTCATCTGGAAGATGAAAACAGAAACTCATCATGAGATTAAGTAGGTCAAAAAATTCTGCCTTCTCTGTCTAAAAGAAGATAAATAATACAGGCATGTTAAAAATATTGCTGAGCAAAATAAATGTACACTACGACCCACAATCTTCTAGATATCCTTGCATGAGAAAATACAAAGATGGAAAGCTTTAATTTGCTAATCCAAGAAAAAAAAGTCAGTGATAAAAATAAAGAATTTTTCCTTGGGGAAAAACATTGCCCTAAATAATGCAGAGAGTTGAATTATCCAACTGCAGCTTTTGAGCCATCAAACATTTTTGTAAACAAAATTGCCTTTGTTAAACATATATCTGGGTTTCTACAGAATGCATTATTTCTTGTCAGGACGACAGAACCGGGATCACTTCATACTTTATGTCAGGAACTGAAAATGGCCATACATTCACCAATTCCTGGCCTCAGTGTACCAACAGTGGCCATAATATGGCAGTTCCTTAAGTAAGTTCATCCACTGAAGTCCACTTTTCTGCTGTTGCCACCTTACAGTAATGCCATGTAAGGGAGAAGCAGAGGCTTTGCTCCCATGTGAATATCCTGGATATCTTGGCAGTGAGTCAGAATAACTGAATCCAGGCAGAAGTGCAGATTCCAAACACTGGAGCCCAGGCCTGCTAAGGGGCCATATTATGGTCACCGATGGTACACCTAAGCTAGGAATACTGGGTGACTAAGTGGTGAAAATGGCCCCCGCCTAAAGGTTCAGGGTCAGATCACGGGAGATAAAAAATGTTGTTTTCCAAAATATTTTAACAGCTTTGGAGACCTTGATGAAATTCAGAACCCTCTTTTGGTATAGGGACCTGACATTCTCTCCAGTCCTGGGAACTTATGCCAAACGTTCTGGCACCTTTGGTGTGCGTGAACACCCTTCTTGCCCCTCCAGTCCATTAAAATCTTTCAGACTGTGGGATCTGCCCATGACCCTTTGAACATGAGCAGGTAGGCATCAAAGGCATCTTGGCATTTATTCCCCACAATTTCAGTGATGTAAACGTTAGCCTAGTTGCAATGTAAATATGTGGTGATAAAAAGTAAGGCACCTAAATCAGGCATTGCCTTCATATGTTTTAATCTTGTTGGCCGTTCTGCCAGCTGTTTATCAATACAGAATCTAGTCAGTCATTTACACCAGTCACAAATGAATCAGCACAATGAAAGTGGTCATAAGCCAAACCCTATCTCACAAAACCAGCTACACTTGAACACCCTGCATGTCATACGTGGATTCCCTTGGGTGCTGCCTTATCTCTGAGAAATGACACAATAGAACTTTTAAAAAAGCAACTGCCTTTTTGAAAAGGGCTAATATCTTGGTATCTTTGCGTATTTTCATTTCATAGAAGAAGCACTGCATAATATTATGTCACATTCATACAAGTGGACCTAGCTGATGTAGCATAGCCTTGTCAATCCTATTGTGCATGCACCACAGCCACAGAATGAAGACTTCTGGCTAGTGCCGCGTTTTAAAGCAATAGAATTTCACATCTGCTCGACTTTATACTCAAAGCTTTCCCCCAAATTATTGTATCTTCCAATAAACTAATTTTCTTTTAAAGAGATGGCATTTGGAAGCCAGTGGTAAACTACCTGAAAACCACAGTAAATCCAGCAGTACCACCAACCCACAGCCCCAACACACCAGCACTCCTTGTCAACAGTGGGAACTGCCATCCAGATTCAGGTAGGAATGAGGTTCACAACTGGCCGGGTTCTTGTTCCTATGAATCTGCATTCAATTTCTGCTTTTTTTCCCCCCTTGCCATTGCTACCACAAAAAGAGCCAACACAAAAGCTGCATAGTTGCTGCTGTCACTGTCTTGATCTGTTACAGCAGGCATGTCTGGCATTGTGCATGGCGATGGAGTTCCATCTTCAGTAAGGGGAACTCTAATTTCAACTAGAACATTTGTTAAAGTAAATGCATGCAGCATCAAAATCCCTCTCCCCTCCCACCAATTAAACATCTGGCAGTCTGCACACTGACAGCCATCAACACATTTGGAATTGCATTGATTTGCATTCTGAGCTCAACTCTTCTCTCTTCATCCTAGGGTCTTCAATCCTGCTGGGTGAGACCAGATGGTTCGCTCATCTCCATATATGAATCAAAATGCCAAAAATAGCTAATGACTCAAGGTGCAGGTAAATATTGAAAATAGTATTGAAATAGTAGAAAATAATAAAATGGGTAGAAATAAAAGAAAAGTAAAAGAAAAAATACTGCAGATGCTGGAAATCTGAAATAAAAACAGAAAATGTTGGAAAAACTCAGCAGGACTGACTGTTGTATAATTAAGCTTTGTTTATTGCCGCTCCATAAAGATCTGACATCTCCATTCCCACCCCAGAGACATGAACACATTTTCACCCCGGGGTCAGAAGTGCAGAAAGGGAGAATTTCCCAACTCCACCAACTGGACCCGGGATAAAGGGTCTCAGAAGTTTGGATTTTTGTTCCCAGGGGAAGGCTAGATTAGGAGTCAGGCCCAATGCACCTGGAACAAGGTGCTGTTGAGTGCAGAGGCAGACTGGGTGGAAGGCACTTTGTTGACTTATTAAGGAGGCACTTTGTTGACTTTATTAAGGAAAGATCAGAACAAAAAACAGGATTCCAGCCCTCACCCCCTCACCTCCCACACACTCCCCATCCATGCCAACCAATGCCTCCTCATGCCCCTCTACCCAATCCCAAAGGCTCCTCATACTCTCCATGCCACCTTTTGCCCCTCCACCCATACCCCATGGCCTCTCATACCCCATATGTCAACCCATGCCCCAGTCATCCCCAATCTTTTATAGCCCCATGCCAAACTAGTGCCAACTCATGCCAACCCATGCCCCAACCCACCACCCTTTGCCCTTACCTCCTCTATGCCAACTTGCCTACTATCCATCATGGGCAAACTTCAGGAGCCATTCTAACATAAAATAATGTATCTATAGATGTCACTACTTTAAAAAATAATCTCATTGATAAAAAGAAACACTCAATACATTGAAATTCCTTCAACCAATCTCTTATGAAAACAAAAATTTCACTTACGTACTTAATTTCTGATGAAAACAAACATCTTTATCCTATAACCGCTTAGAGGTGTCAATCACATTGTTCACTTAACAGGCACCCCACTGTGATAATGTTACATTGTAAAATCAGACATGCAGTGTAAATCCCAAAATGATAACCCTCAGGTTTATGTCAACAGACGAAATTAATTAGCAGGCATTGATTATTTTTAAGCCCAGCAAAGTTAAATCCCTTGATTGCTTTGACAGATCTAATGGCCAAGTTTTTACAACCCCTCCCACCTGGCAGGATATTATGGTCCACGGAACTGAATGGAGATTTAAATGGCTTTTTGCATCTGTGGCGGGGGGGAGGGGGGAGGGAGGCATGCTACAGCAGGGCCGTAAAATCCTGGCCAATGAGTTTTGACAGTTCTTTGACAGCTTGACAGTTCCAATAAGTTTATGCACTTCTTAAGCAAAATTGTGTCTACTTTTAACAAAAGGTACCTTACCTCTCCCAAAGAGTGCTGTACTTCTCCTAAAAGGTGTCCCTGGACCATATCCAAAGGGGTACCTTACCTCTCAAAAGGGTACCCTGGCTATCCAAAAGAATCCACAAATTTCACACTTGCTCCAACCAGATCTATTCTGCAAACATCAGACATCTACCTCACCAAAATCACACAAGTGGAGGCAGCTGCTGATTTATATGGGCAGCTGCCTCCATGAACCATGGATGTGCGATTTATTACTGACCCTCGCGAAAATGATGGAGGCTGCGTTCAGTGGTGGCACTTCTGGATTCAGGCCTCTGCTGGCATGTTTGCACAGGGAGCCTCTCCATCTGTGTGAAAATTCAAGCCATAATCTAGACTGACCCATCAGTGCAGCACTGATAGAATACTGCACTGTTGGAGGTGCTGTCTATCAGATGAAATGCTAAGGTGAGGCTCCATCTGCACATTCAGATAGATGTCAAAGATTCCGTAGCCGTGTTCAAAGATTGGAGGAGCTCCCTCAGTGCCCTGGCCAACATTTATCCAATAGCCAGTAGTAGCAAATGAAAACAAAGATCATTTATCTGTGCACAAACTAGCTACCACAATTCCCTTCATTAAAACAATGGCCACACTGGAAAATTATTTTATTGGCTATGAAGTGCTTTGACACACTAATGTCATGAAAAATGCTTTATAAAATGCAAATGCGTTATTCTTTCTCATTGCTGAATCTCGTAGAACACCCAGATCCCTTTTCACTTTACTTGTTTTTACACCATCTGCAGTATCCTGTTCAGATCAATCAATTTTTCCTGCTATCATATAGGATCTTGCATTTATCACCATTACAGTTCAATTGGTATTGATATAACTAATTGCAAAATTTATTAACCGTCTTTTGTATGACCCTGACTGCTTAGTCTTTCTTGACAGTTCTCCACACCACTCCTCCACCACCTCCCTCACTCTCATCTGTTAACATCTGTGAGCACAGTCAATTTGTATTGGATTCCCATATTTAATTTATAAATCTTTCTTAGGAACATGCACTGATCATAAAAGAGTCAGCTCTATTAAATGCTGTGCACCATGGTGTTCATCAGAACTATCGTTAATCACAAGAATATTTAGGAATTGTCAGGAAACATAGTTAAGCTTTACCAAATCAAAGTAGGTTACAGAACCAGAGAGAGAAAAAAATCCATGATGAATATCATTCTCCAATGCTGCACTCATTGTTATATCATCATATTTTGTGAGTATTGTTGAACAGAGCTCCATATATGAATCAGGTCAAAGGATCTTTCCTTTAATTCCATTGTTCGAGCTTTCATTAAATGTACAGACTACTTCAAAATGTTGCACGGTATTAGAAACATAGAAACATAGAAAATAGGAGCAGAAGTAGGCCATTTGGCCCTTCGTGCCTACTCCACCACTCATTATGATCATGGCTGATCATCCAACTCGATAGCCTGCTCCTGCTTTCTCCCCATACCCTTTGATCCCTTTCGCCCCAAGAGCTATATCTAACTCCTTCTTGAAAACAAACAATGTTTTGGCCTAACCACTTTCTGTTTTAGTGAATTCCACAGGCTCACCACTCTCTGGGTGAAGAAATTTCTCCTCATCTCAGTCCTAAATGGTCTACCCCATATCCTCAGACTGTGACCCTTGGTTCTGGACTCCCCCACCGTCAGGAACATCCTTCCTGCAAATACCCTGTCTAGTCCTGGTAGAATTTTATAGGTTTCTAAGAGACCCCCCTTCATTCTTCTGAACTCCAGCGAATATAATCCTAACCGACTCAATCTCTCCTCATATGTCAGTCTGGTAAATCTTTGCTGCACTCTCTCTATAGCAAGTACATCCTTCCTCAGATAAGGAGACAAAACTACACGCAATATTCCAGGTGTGGTCTCACCAAGGCCCTGTATAATTGCAGCAAGACATCCCTGCTCCTGTACTGAATCCTCTCGCTATGAAGGCCAACATACCATCTGCCTTCTTTACCGCCTGCTGCACCTGCATGTTTACCTTCAGTGACTGATGTACGAGGACACCCAGGTCTCATTGCACATTCCCCCCTCTCAATTTATAGCCATTCAGATAATAATCTGCCTTCCTGTTTTTGCTACCAAGGTGGATAACCTCACATTTATCCAGATTATATTGCATCTGCCATGCATTTGCCCGCTCACTCAGCTTGTCCAAATCACACTGAAGCATCTCTGCATCCTCCTCACAGCTCACCCTCCCACCCAGCTTTGTGTCATCTGCAAATTTGGAGATATTACATTTTGTTCCCTCATCTAAATCATTAATAGTTAGTGTGAATAGCTGGGGCCCCAGCGGTACCCCACTAGTCACTACCTGCCATTCAGAAAAAGACCCGTTTATTCTTACTCTTTGTTTCCTGTCTGCCAACCAGTTTTCTATCCATCTCAATACACTACCCCCAATCCCATGTGCTTTAATTTTAATTATAACTTCATCAGGTTGACACTTCATTTTCATTGTTAGGTATGTCTGGTGCTGCTCCTGACATGCCCTCCAGCAATATTCATTGAACCAGGGTTGATCCCCTGGTTTGATGGTAATGGTAAAGTGGAGGATATGCCGCGCCATGAGGATATAGATTGTACTTGAGTACAATTCTGCTGCTGCTGATGGCCCACAGCACCTCATGGATACCCATTATTTTATGATTTCTATATTTCCAGCTTGCTTCATCGATGCAAATATTTCACCCCCGCTGGAAGTCTCTTGCCCTTGCCCTTCTTAATCCCAAGCCTCGGGATATTCATATTTCCCCACAATAATTTTGTAAATTTTGTGGTCAGTTTTCACTTCTATCGCCTAGTATTAATGGCGTGGTAATGGCCTCAAAATGAGGTGAGTTTCCTTAACACCATATTGACACTGACAAAGAGACAGATGACATTTTGCAATGGGCCTACTTGGGTAGAGTTTTCTGCCTGTCGGGCGGGCCCCACCCAATCTCCGGGGGGCAGGGAACTGATCCCCGCTGGAGAAGCATGCCCCGCCGCCATTTTGAGTGGGTGGGCCAATTAAGGCCCACCCAGCGTGACATCCAGCAGGAAGCGCTATGCGGGCGGGGGGGATTCCCCAAATGCGAGAGTGCACTCTTTCACGTATGCGCACAAAAGATCACACATCTCCCTGAGGCTAAGTGCTGCCTCAGGGAGATCACTGACAGCTGTATAAACTTTAAAAATAGAAAAAAAAAGTCCTTAACATGTCCTCCTCATGTGACAATGTCACATGAGATGGGACATGTTAATAAATTTCATTGAGACTTTAATAAACTTTTTTAAATTCTACATGAAACATCATCCCGCCGGTGGATGAGGTTTCATGTTTTTTCAGAAGCCTGCCGGTGCTCCTGGCCTGCCCGCCAGCCTTAAGGTTGGACAGGCAGGTCCTTTAATTGTTTTAATTATCCTGTCAATGGCCTCAATTGGCCATTGACAGGTCGGCGGGCGGACAGCTGATCTCACTGTGCCCCCGCCTTCCTGAAAATTTAAATGGGGCGTTGGGTTCCCCCCAACGTCATCCTGCATCACTTACGCATCAGCGAGTGGGCTTCGACCCCTGCTCGCCGATGGCAAAATTCAGCCCAATAAGTCATCTGATTTAGTTGTCAATGTGGATGTCTTCATAACACTGTCCACTAGGATAGTTATGTTTTCCTGGCACACAGAATTGCTATGATGAGGGACTGGCCGTTTACATTTTAACATCCCCAGGAAGTGCAATTGAAAACAAGCCTGTGACTTGAGGTAAAATTAGTGGCTGTTTCAGCAACCCCAGAGGCTTGCCATTACATTTTCCTTTCCTCCACTTTCTCCCAACCAACATTCCCACTGGGATGAGTTTCCTGACAGAGGCAAGAACCAACCAGAAATTCATCCAGAATATTGCAATAAGCTGGATCTTTGTAAATCAGCAAACAGAAGTTTCACTGCACCAAACTTACACTGGTCAGCTGTAAAAGAGGAAATCTGCCCCTAAGTTTCTTCAATGTTAAAGTGATACTCTTGCTGCAAAATGATGATGGCTTGCTGCCACATAAAGCCAATGGCTGCACCTTTACTCAAAGTATGATGGCACTGCAGTCTTATACAATCATAGGTGCCTGATGCCAGAAACCTTTGTTGGCCAAATTCCCCTGTGATTTGGGGTAAAAGTACACTTGGACATATTACAGCACACAAAAATAAATGGTGACTGGTATGAAATGACTGTGGCTCAGACTGACTCACCATGGCAGGGGCAACCTCTCCTCTCAATCAAACCCCCAAGTCCACACTTTACCTCTCAATCACTAACCAGAAATGAGCCTGACCTGAGTGAGGTAAGGGCAAGTCGCTCCCACTGCTCCGCTTGTCAACACCAATGAACATATATTAGGGTTCCATACAGAAATCTATCTCAGGCTTTGGGTGATTTGATAAATAGCTTGGGTTTCAATCTCATAGCTTAGGATGTCACCTGAAACATTCCCTGTGTTGTTGCCGTGTAGGTCATGCACTATTTCACGGTCTGACAAGATAAAGTGGGTAGCTTATGGGATTTTTTTATTTGCCACACAGCTGCTCAGCACAAAGGGCAAGGATGTGATCAATGTGCCACCTTCTGCATTATTAAATTGAGTTAGGAACCAGATAAAATATGCAAGGAAAAAAATGCAACAATTTTTGTATTGTCGGTTGCTGAAACAGTAAGTTTGAACGACAGTCATATAAACAGCAGTCACATTTGTATCCAATAGCCTTAAATATAGTTACATGGATGTATGTGTAATTAAAGTTAAGCTGGCTTCACTTCAAGAATCTTTCATGTGACAATAATACAGCGTATCAGTGGGAATACCAGCAACTCATAAATATCCAATGTTTGTGCTTGTATACTGAATCTACCATTTCCAGTGTAACTTCAGTACCAATCATCCTGTTATATAATTTGCCTTGTATCAGGGGAATTCATTTTAAAGATCACTGGATCCACCAAGATCCAAAAAACTGCATTTTAAACTTTATTTTGAGCTTGTTTTTTCTTTTCAAAATGCTTTGAATTTAAAAGATGCAGACTAATGAAACAGGAAGGGCATCTTATGAAGAGCTCCTTTATTGTTACATTAGATCTTGCATTTTTCCCCTTCCTCTTGTGAAGGTGACAAGCCCCAATGCTGCCGGCATCCCCTCAGTATCCTGCCCTGGTAGCCTTTCAATGTGAGCCTACACTGTGAATGTCAGCAGGCTGTTTTACCATTAGGGAAAATCCCAGATGAGTCCAGTCCTGCCTTCATCTGAAATCCATGAGGAGACAGCTTCCACCAATAGTCTCTGTCGTGATATCAGTCAGAAACAGGAACCCTAGCTGAAGTTATTCTTCCATAGTCCAAGGATTAGTATGGCTGATTATGGCCGGGATTTTCCATGCCTCCTGGTGTTCGGGGACAATATGGTGAGATTGCCAAAAATCGGTTTCACAATGTCATGAAACCAGTTTGCAATCATCCGTTCTGGCCGTCAATGGCGGACTGCGTTTCCTGCCATTGGACGTCAGGAACCTCATTGTAATACATCTGTATATCATTATTATGCTAGCTCGCCAGAATCGACCCCCCACCCCCGCCACCACTGGATCATCAGCCCATGTCGGCGTGATTACAACAGTTTACAATAGGCTGGTGGGGTGCACTTTGAGGGGAACTTGGAGGTGAGTACATAGTAACGCTGTGGAGCGCTCACCCGGGTCATCCATTGGACATCAAGGTTGAGGCATGCTAGGGGCAGGGGCAAGGGCTGTCCTGTGGTTGGGGCATGTTGGAGTTGGGCCTCTAGCTTATCTGCCCACTCATGCAAGGCAGAGGTATCAAAATGCCACCAAGTGCTCCAGAGCTTTTCACTCCTCAGGCACAGACTGCAAACTAATGAGCGTTTCAGTGGACTGCAGAACAGTTGGATGACTGGGCACGTTGTACAATCTCCATGCTAACGCTGGCCATGGAGCAGTCACTGGTGGAGGCGCTCACAGCCCCTTGCAATGTCATTATCCAAGTTTGGATCAGTGTCCCCCATGGTTCAAGCTAACAACACAGCCTTGTAGTGTGGGTTAGGAGAATGCCTGCACCTGAGCTGAGAGCACAGCGTGCAGTCCAGTGGGCAAAGATGCCGCCAATTGCTCAGGTGGACTGGAGCAGAGGTGGTGGGGTTTTGGGCAGCCATGCAGCACACTAATCTCTGGCCATCCAAGTGGGATGTGTTAAGGAGCCTTCAGATTTAACCAAGAGAGGTTCTTAGTACACCCATGCTAACCCATGCATCTCTCTCTCTTTCATCCTGCAGGAGGAGTACATCAGGATCATGGAGAATGGTGAACTAGCTGCATGCCACGTGGCTTACAGAGAGTGAAGACGAGGGAGAAGAGAGTGACTGAGGTGCCCGACTACACAGAGGGAGGAGTAGCAATCTCTAGAAGGGGCGGCTGGGGCTCCCGCACACACCGCCGAAGAGCCGCAGTGAACCGTCGCTGGTTGGCGCCTAGCGACACCCAGAGTTTATAGGCGCTGCCTTTCATTCCTGCAGACGACTCAGAACCAGTGTTGCTGAAGACTGCGTAAATCTAGAGAAATGGTTGGTCACATCTGCCACCTGCTCTAAGATTTGGCTGCATAGGGACATGGAGGGCATCCACTGCCAGTGGCCATGAAAGTGACCGCAGTGGCTCCTTTCAGAGTTCCACAGGTGACCTCTGTGGAATATCACAAGTCTCCACCCACAAATACATCCATGAGGTCATGGATGACATCTCTGTGAGGGCACACAACGTGTATTTCATTCAGGACCAGGACAGCCAGGATGGAAGAGCGATTGGATTTGCTCAGGTCTTGGGTTTCCCACAGGCACAGGGGTGCCATCGACTGCACTCACATGGCGCTCAGGTCTCCATCGCAACACACGGTCAACTGTGTCAGCTGCAAGGGTTTCGAATCACTGAATGTGTAGCTATTGTGCGACCACCATAAACACATCCTGCAGGTCTGCGCATGGTTTCCAGGGAGTGTGCATGCCTCCTGCATTCTCAGTTAGTTACAGATGCCTGAAATCTTCCAGGGTCCACAGAAGCTGCAGGGATGGCTCCTCGGGGACAAGGGCTACTCGCAGAGGACATGGATGATGACACCCATGCAGCAGCCTCAGACTGCAGCTGCCGCACACTGCAGCAGAGTGAAGATATAACGAAGCTCATGCTGCAGCTCGCAACTTGGTGGAACAAACCATCAGGATGGTGAAACTGAACAAGGAACAAAGAACAAAGAAAAGTACAGCACAGGAACCTCCATCATATTGCCCGTCAACTAAAACATTTTGCACTTCCGGGGTCCAAGTCCCTCTATTCCCATCCTATTCATGTATTTGTCCAGCTGCCTCTTAAACACCACTATCATACCTGCTTCCACCACCTCCTCTGGCTGCGAATTCCAGACACTCACTATCCTCTGTGTAAAAAACTTGCTCCGCACATCTCCTCTATAGTTTTCTCCTCTCACCTTAAATCTATGTCCCCTAGTAATTGACTCTTCCACCCTTCTGACTATCTACTCTGTCCATGCCACTCATAATTTTGTAAACTTCTATCAAGTCACCCCTCAATCTCCGTCGCTCTAGTGAGAACAATCCATGTTTCTCCAACCTCTCCTCATAGCTAATAACCTCCAGACCAGTCAGCATCCTGGTAAACGTTCTCTGCACCCTCTCCAATGCCTCCATATCCTTCTGGTAATGTGGCGACCAGAACTGCAAGCAATATTCCAAGTGTGGCCTAACCAAGGTTCTATACAGCTGCAGCATGACTTCCCAGCTTTTATATTCAATACCCCTGCCAATGAAGGCAAGCATGCCATATGCCTTCCTGACTACCTTATCCACCTGCGTTGCCACTTTCAGTGACCTGTGGACCTGTACACCCAGATCCCTCTGCCTGTCAATGCACTTAAGGGTTCTGCCATTTACTGTATAATTCCTACCTGTATTAGACCTTCCAAAATGCATTACCTCACATTTGTCCGGATTAAACTCCATCTGCCATTTTTCCGCCCAAGTCTCCAACCGATCTATATCCCATTGTATCCTTTGACAATCCTCTTCACCATCTGCAACTCCTCCAACCTTAGTGTCGTCTGCAAACTTACTAATTAGCCCAGTTACATTTTCCTCCAAATCATTTATGTATACTACAAACAGCAAAGGTCCCAGCACTGATCCCTGCGGAACTCCACTAGTCACAGCTCTCCATTCAGAAAAGCACCCTTCCACTGCTACCCTCTGTCTTCTATGGCCAAGCCAATTCTGTATCCATCTTGCCAACTCACCTCTGATCCCGTGCGACTTTACCTTCTTTACCAGTCTGCCATGAGGGACCTTGTCAAAGGCCTTACTGAAATCCATCTATATAACATCCACTGCCCTTCCATCATCAATCATCTTTATCACTTCCTCGAAAAACTCGATCAAGTTAGTGAGACACGACCTCCCCTCCACAAAAGCATGCTGCCTCTCACTAATACGCCCATTTGCTTCCAAATGGTAGTAAATCCTGTCACGAAGAATCTTCTCAAATTCCCCTAACACTGACATAAGGCTCATCGGCCTGTAATTTCCTGGATTATCCCTGCTACCCTTCTTAAACAATGGAACAACATTTGCCATTCTCCAGTCCTCTGAGACCTCACCCGTAGCCAGTGAGGATACAAAGATTTCTGTCAAGGCCCCAGAAATCTTCTCTCTTGCCTCCCTCAGTACTCTGGGGTAGATCCCACCCACCTTAATATTCTTCAAGATGCCTAACACTTCGTTTTTGATCTCAACATGATCCAGGCTATCTACACACTCCTCCCTAGACAAATTGACTGCTAAGTCCTTCCAAATAGGGAAGTTCCAGTGCTTGGACTGGTCTGGTAGAGCCCTGCAATGTAGTCCACGGAGGGTGTCACGTATCGTTGTCTTCTGCAACCCTTTACAACCTGGCGCTGCAACAAGGAGTGTAGCTGGCTGAGGAGGAGGTGCAGGAGCTGGAGATCTCCTCCAATGATGAGGAGGACACCGATGAGGATGTGGGGGAGGAGGTTCTTGAAGGCGACAGGGATGAGGCCCTTGCACTGGCCAGATGAGGCAGGCGCGCTCATAGCTGCTAGATTTGCTAGGAGCCCCTCATAGCTGCTAGATTTTTGCAGGCTAACAACGACATGCAGCGAGGAGACACCGTAGATCCTCACATTGCAGCTACAAACGTTTGACTCCAGTCTGGATTATGGCAGTGCACATACACTCTCTGTGAGAATGCTCCTGTCATGCAAACTCAGTGGTGGCCCTAATAGTCACCCAATTGCAGGAGAATGATGGTGAAGACATGCAGTGAGGATACTCCATAGATCTTCACATAACCTCTGAGAATGTCTGACTCCTGTCTGGCCAAGGACAGCTCGCTTGCACTCTGTGGTCAGGGTCATATCATAGAGATGCAGCCATGAAACTTTAGAAGCATCTGATCCTTTGTCTGCCTTCAGCACCTGATACCTTAAGGAGCACAGCGTCACTGGTCACAAATGCTGAAGAGATGGGGGCCAGCACCCCCTTCAAGGTGCTGAGAGCACACAGAGAGAATGATGGAACTCTGTGACACCTGCCCACTACATTCTGGCAGCAATGACAAGCACTGTCGAGGTGCAGGCATCAGTAATGAGTTCAGGGAGTGTGAGGCCAGACCATCGCTTTGGCCTGAAGGCTGCCTAAAGCATGGAAAAGAGTCCCTGGACTAAGATACCTGCCTTTATCTTGTGCAGAAAGGTTTCACATCTGAGTGACAAGAACATTGCTCATCAGAACAAGGAGCCATAGGCAGGGAGACATTCTTGGCAATTTATTGACAATAGTGATTAACACTCATGCCCAGGCTGTGCAACTACATCTTCTTAACTTTCCTAACCCTGCCGCTATGTCTTGGTGCTCCCTGGCCATCCACAGCGGAGATGGAGGCAGCCTGCTGACTGTGACGCCCTGTCTATGATGACCTTGGCAGGCATCCGCTGGAGGGCCGAGACCTGGAGGGCCCCAGCCTGCTTTCGGGGTCCTGCTGTGTGGCGTGGCACCCTCCTCGCCTGTGGAGCTGGAGCTGCTGAGCTCACAGGAAGAGGGGATTTGGATGGGCTGGATACTCCCGAAGTCACCTGGATGGATGGCCCCGGGGCTGGGAGGGTTCACCTGCTGATCCTGCTCCCTAAGGGTGCCCAGGAGACCCTGGCTGACTCATTGAGGAGAAGGGATAGCTGGAGTGAGATCCTTCTGTGCAGCACTCCTCTCACATACACACTGTTGGAGGCAAGCTATGGTGTCAGCAATGGAGTTGAGCCCATGCAGCAGTGCAGGAGCGACATCCTGGAACAAGGTCTCCAAGGCAGCCTCCATCCTACTAGTGTTGACCTCGGTGCGTTGGCATGCCAGCGCTATCACCTCAGCCTGAAGGCAGACGGACCCCTCCATTGTGCCTTGCAATCCATGGAGTGCATCGAACATCCCTTCCTGTTGGTCCCGAGCTTGCCTTTGCAGTTCCAGCAACTGTTACATGACTGAGTCCAGAGGCTTGGACTCAGCAAATTTCTGGCCTCCAGCAGTCCTCCGAGTGCCGGACATCTGGGAAGTCCCTGCTGCCACCTGCTGTGGATCAAGCAGTGCAATGTGCTCACAGATTATGATCCCGAGGCTACTGTAAAGTTAGGTCCCACCAAGGTTTGTGTCACTGCGCTGTTGGAGGGTGTGGGTGAGCGCTGTGACAGGAATTCAAGGAGGGTGCCTTCAGATTCCTCTGCAGGAGGTTTCTTCAGGGCTTGAATGGAGGCCCTGGGTCATGGACTTTCTCTGTCATCTTTCCCAGATGTGCCTGCGGAAGCAAGGAGAGATAATTAGTGCATGGTAGTGGCCTGTGAAACAGGACACATCACTCACAGCATGGTTGTCTGATGGATGTTGCACTGCTGGATCCTCACTTGGTAGAGCACCGCCAACCTCATCGTCATCACAGGACAGGTCCAGATCCTCGCCGGCCAGCTGGATGGCTTTGTTTTCAAAGTCCGTGAGGACCTTGATTTCAGGCATTCCTCCATCGGTCTGTAACGTCTCCCTCTTGTTGTGTGCCAGCTTGTCCTGCATGAATAGAGATGGAGAGACTGTAAGCAGGACACCTGCCAGGCTAGATGATAAGTATGTCTGGCCTGTGTGGGCGGTGAGTGGTCCCATTGATGGACTGAGGTCAATGAAGGTGTGTGTGTGAGAGAGTGAATGATGTCCCTTGAACTTGCAGTGAGTGAGGACCCTGTGGATATGTGATGGGTTTGTGAGTGTGTGAGTTGAGAGTGATGAGAAGAGTGACTTACCCTGGTGGAACGAGGAGATCATTCATTCTTTTACGTCACTGGGTGACTGTCCTCTTTTGAAGGACATTGGTGCTGACCACTGCTGCCACCACCTCCCAAGCCTCGTTGATCATGCGCCGCTGCCCATCCTGGAAAGGTAGAGGACATCACGGTGAGCCTCCACTGTGTCCAAAAGGCGCTCGAGGGACGCATCATTGAACCTGGGGGCTGCAGTCTTTCTGCCATTTGGGGCCATCTCTTCTTTGCAGCAATCGTGGGCTGGAAGCACTGAGATGTGAGCACGTGGCTGGACTTTAAATGTGGCGCTCAGCTTGCTGAAGTGGTGAGATGATGGCATAGTGGGCGAATGAGAGCCCACCCGCCATGGAAATGGCGTGTTTCCCCGGAATGCATCATTAATGCGGAGGGTTTGGGCAATGTAGCATAAAAAGCTGCCATTGCGGCCAGCGGGTACCAACTTCTACCGCACTCAGTGCAAATTTCATTCGATTCCGCCCTATATTACTGCCCTGGGTGGCCACAGTATAGACCAGGATCAGTTCTATCAAGTTCAGAGAGCTACCTCAATGCAGAGCTTTTTTATTATTAGGTCTCCCACAGATGCTAATTTTAAAATATTGAGCAAACTGGAAACCTGAATTAAAAACAGAAAATGCTAATTGAATGTCATTGACCTGAAACATTAACTCTGTTTCTTTTTCCACAGATTCTGCCAAACCTGCTGAGTATTTCCAGCACTTTCTGTTTTTAATTTGGTCTGTGTTGCTGTTTATCCTCCACATGAACAATTATCACACACCCAGTGTGCCAGCCCTTTTTGCATATCCTTTCCTTCCCCTTCCCTCCAGCCACCTATCTGATGTTAATTTGGGCTAGGCTGGGATTGGGTGAAGGCAGGGTAGTTAACATACAACAACAACTTGCTTCTTCTTGTAATTCTTGTAATATAACATGCCAAGCTGCTTCGCAGGAACATTACTGAACAAAAGATTGACACTGAGCTACGTAAGGAGTTATTAGGCCAGATGACCAAATGTATGGTCAAGGAGGAAGGTTTTAAAGGCATCTTAAAGGAGGAAAGAGAGGAAAAGCGACAAAGAGGTTTGGGCAGGGGGGGCGCAGGTAGGGATAAAATTCAACTGCTTAGGCCATGGCAACTAAAGGATTGGCCGCCAATGGTGGAGAAATTAAAATCGGAGATGGTCAAGAAGCCAGAATTGAAAGAGCACAAATCTCAGGAGCTGAAAGACTGCAGGAGGTCACAGAGGTAGGGAGTTGCAAGGCCATGAAGGAACTTAAAAACAAGGATGAGAGTTTTAATATTCCAATTAAGCTCTTTATAAGGTGTTTTTATTGGTTAGTATAGCTTGCCTGAAATGTAGTATTCTATTAACTTTTCTTCTGGTTTTAGGCATTTGAGACATATGTGCAAAAGGTGATAGTGCTTTTTGCATTTTACTCCTTGGCACAGTTGCAAAGAATATTTAACCTTGTTACTAATCCTGTCCAACAGCCCATGCTGAAAGTATATCTGAGCAAATGTTATCTAAGGACAAGTTCAGGCTCAACTATGATGCCCACATTGACAAACAGCCTACTGACACGCAAGCCTGGACTTCCTACCTGGGAACAATCCACTCTGCAATTGTGACAATGCAAGAATAAAGTACTGCAAGGGACAACCATACTCAGAATCATCTTAGCTGCAGGGGACTTTGGGAGTAATTTTAACCAAACCCATCCAGTGACAATCTGGTGGAATCAGGTCGATCACCTTGCCTGATTTTACTCTCCATCGAAGTCCAGGGGTATAAAACTGGTGTTTGGCTCAATCCCTGTCACTTTCCTGTCAGGTGGGTTACGTTCAAATTCATCCCCTTGTGTTTGTTGCCTGAAAGCTAGAGAGATCAGTTCCAAGGCACAAAATCTCATCCTCTCCTCCTTCCACTTTGCAAATTTCAACATGGGAATGTTATTTCAGGAGAGGAAGCGAAAACAGGAGATGAAACCCTCCTTGGAACTGGCAAAAGGAGAGCCCAGGATAATCTTCAGCAAGCCAGCAAGAATGAAATGGCCATCACAGCCAGCGCAAGTTCAACCATCCATGCATGGATATTCAGTTTTACATAAATGTTTAATTACCTTATTAGGTGAGGCAAAAAAAAGAGGTGAGAACCACTTAACCACGTCTTCCAAGAAAGCTCTATGCTAAGCACGTTAGCCATTTGCAGAAACCTCCTGCTCAGAACTGTGCTGAATTGCCTAATTGAATTATTTATGATCAATATTCAAGAGGTAAAGTAAAGCCCTTCACCCCAAGCCTTCACTCACATTAGTTCATCTATTCACCCTGCAATACCTCACAGGGAACCTCTTGCTTTTTGCATCCACTCATTGTCATCATACCCATCAGCTGCATGCTGATTCCTGGATTCAATTGTACATTATAGCATGTACATAAAAACCTGAAAGGGAAATCCAAGTGTTTGAGGCACAAAGATAAAAGCAAAATATGGTGGATGCTGGATATTTGAAACAAAAACAGAAAATGCTGAAAAAACTCAGCAGGTCTAGCAATATCCGTGGAGAGAGAAACAGAATTAACGTTTCAAATCCGTACGACCCTTCTTCAACTATGTTATGGCACAGCCGATGGCAAATGTTGAGTTGCTCAAATCCCAAAGGTAAACTTGAAACAACGGCCACAACTTGTTTTGAAATTTGCATAAATTTTGAGATGCGTGCCTTGAATTCAGTAATAATAAGACCACCAAGTCTCATAGGTTTTTTACAAAACTAGATCAAACATTTATTAATAAATGATTTTAAGCACATGCATATATCTACAAATTACTATTATAATAACTTCTAAATCCCCTACTTAATCTGACTCCCAGTTAGACTTTCATTAATGCAACAATAAGGCACACAGATTTTAAATGACCCAGGCAAAGAAACATGATACCCTGACAATCCAATTTGAAGTGAGGTTCCTTAACTTCAGTTCTTTGTAGACAGCAGCTTGAGGTGTAGATGCTGAAGGCTTTTCACACTTGTTAGATGTTAAAATGAAAAAGGGTTGTGCAGACTCGAAACATTAACTCTGACTCTCTCTCCACAGATGCTGCTAGACCTGCTGAGTTTTCCCAGCATTTTCTGTTTTTGTTTAAGGCACAAGGTTGGTTGTGCATTTCTAAGGATGTCTGAGGGCAAATTCCCCCAGAACAATTTGAATCTTTACTTTAAATATCCTGGTACACCTTAAGCATTTTTAAATTTCACTATTGATAGATTTTTAAAATTGAAAAGCAAATTGATGTTTAGATTTTCAACAGAATGACTGAACTTAATTATTCAAATGTTACTTCCCCTGTTGCTCAGCGAATGTGAGGTGATGCATTTTGGTGAAAAAAGGCATGGAAGAAATGAATGGAAGAAATGCTCTGTGCAGTAGAACAGCAGAAGGACTTTTTTTTTGGGGGGGGGTGCGGTGGGGGTGATTGGTGGGACAGGTTCATAGATCAGTTACCGGCATCTCAGCTTGATCAGGCTGTAAAAATAGCTAATAGGATTCTAGCTATCTTTAGTGCTATGGAATGTAGAAAACAAGAATTAATGTTGAGCCTATATAAAGCCTTAATAAAACCTCACAGTATAGTGTGCAGTTTTGGGCTCCACCCAAAAAAAATACTGAGGCTTTAGAGAGGGTACAGTTACTTGGAGAGATACACTAGGAGGCTGGTATGAGGAAATACAAATGTGAGAAAAGACTTGAAAAACTGAATAATTTTTCATCAGAACCATACAGATTCTGGAACAATATAATAGAACCATTTAAAATTACTCACCTGACAGAGCTCACTAAATGTTCAGAGACATAACAAGACAGTGACATATTAAATATATTTCTGTTTTAATATGAACATGTTTGCTACATAAAGAAATATAGTCTAGCACGTGTTCTTTTATCATTTCCAGCGAGGTCGAATGTTGGCATAGTGAAGCAGTACACTACAGCACCAACATTTGTGTGCCCAAGATTGCCAAAGTGATCCACGCTGCTGTAAAAAGCACCCAGTGGAGCTTGACATTCCCTTAAAGGGAAAGGGAAAGAGAAAAAGACCTTCTCATCCTCTGTCCTCCAGCTGTTGGTTAAAAGTAAGCCAAAAAGCCAGCTTGCAAGTGTGTTCTTCAACTGGGATGGCGTACAGGACAAAGAGATCGAAACGAAGAAAGAGGGCAAATTCAATGTAACTGCAGTGATACACCTCTTGTAAATTGATTTGCCTCTCCCCAGGTATTCTGTATCATTCCCTTTCTCAACTGGTCTGCTCAGGAGGCTTCTGTGACAAGCAGCTCATGCAGTTTCACCTTCAGTCTTCCCCCATTCTGTGTGGGATAGCATTGCTGACTCCCGCTAACAACACCTCCTATCATAGGAATACACAGCCGACACCAATATTCAGCTCCCTGAATTGCTTATACATGATTTTAAAGCAATGTTAGCTGTATCAACCATAGACTTGGTCATTCTGCTTCAATAAATCATTTTATTTCAGACTTTGATCCTTGTATTTATTAGATTTTGGGTCATTTTTAAACACACTGAAAAGATGGTTTCTCCTTTGGTTAAATGCCTTCTGTAATTAACTTACAGAGCCACTGCCTGTAATGTTAAACCTCCATGAACCTACCAGGTAAGGCTCTAATCTAAATATTGCAGCCAATCAGGACCACATGTAATTGACATACACAGTCATCCTACAGATTTATTGCAAACTAGGGAATTACACAGTGGGAAATACCTCCTACTTATCTGTCACAGAATGATGTACAGATGATAAACACAATTCTGAACAGTGGGATTTGGACCTGTGTCATTCTAAAGCATTGCTTTGACAGTAATCTTCCCGCCTCCCACACAGGCCTTGTTGTACCTTATAATGTCTGATGTTCTCTTCACTTAGCTTTGCAGGTATGTTGCTCTGACTGAAATAAAGCAGATTAAACTGGAACTTATGACATTTGATTTTTTGGGGGCGAAATAACCACTTAATCCGATTTGGCTGCACCGAGGATCTAGCTGGTTATCACTGTGGGAGATGCTGTGGAATAACTTCACAACCTTACTGGTGGCTTTTTTTATCCTCGGATAATCCTCGTAACCTGCTTAACTTTTAAAGGATTCATTTCATATCATGTGTCAATAGAATGAGATTTAGATTTTTACACTTAGCAAATGAACATGAAATATGTGCCATGTGAAACAAATGATTACCTGAATCCAGTATAATTCTAATCTCAATATTAAAATCCAGTGCACTACGCCCATTAATTTTCATTGTGTAGAAACAAATAGCATAATTCTGGTATAAATATCACTGGGATAAGGAAAAACCATTATATAAAACAGGTAAGAACCTGCCATTCAATGCACCTTGGTTGCCCTGTGATCATAATCCTTTCAGACTGTTCTCATCACCAGATTCCTCATCATCAAGTCTCTTGTCCTTTACTTTCCAAATAAACAGGGTCCAGATTGTGATTGGTGAACGAACGGCTTTTGTTGTTCACCTCGTGTGCAGCTGCCCTGTGACTTTTTGCGGATTTGTCAGTGGAAATTTCTTAGTTTTCGGGTGTCTGAGTCAATGTGGCGCCCTGTGCAGAGGCATCTGTGGTATTTGTGAGCAGGGCAAGTAGCAGGGGAGCTCATGGCATGAAGGTGGTGGGGCAGTTTACTGAAAAAACTGGTGTCTTAGGGTCAGATGGTGGAGGGGGCTAAAGGCTGAAAGCTCCGTTTCTAACCTAAATCCGCACTCGACTTGCCAATTTCTTGCTTTAACCGAGGCTGGAATGTGAGTGTTGGATGTGAGGAATTGATGATTCAGGAAGTCAATGCCTTTATACTTTCTTTAAACTCTAACCTATTCCTGGTCTCCCCTTTTGTTCCACTTGACTCTCCCCTCTTTTTCAAAGGCATAAAATCCATCACATTTCTACCTCTCTTCAGTTCCAAAGAAGTCACATTGGACACAAAACATTAACTCTGTTTCTCTCTCCACAGATACTGCCAGGCTTGCTGAGTTTTTCCAGCATTTTCTATTTTTATTTCAGATCTCCAACATCCACAGTATATTGCTTTTATTCCGGATCTAAGTGCCTGACTGAGGAGCTTCCACAAACGGACACTGCAGCACCTCACTAACGACAATCCCACGCTCCCTTCCTCACCGAGGCCTGCAATTCCCCCACAAGCCTCACAATGCCTCACCCCTCGCCCTCTGTGGTAAAGTGAGGTACCCGGTCCCTTTAAGAGAATGCAAGTGTACTAATCATGTGACAGCACTGACAATTCACGTACAGCGCAGGCAACTGGGAACTATATGTCCAGTTCCAGAGGTTTCTGAGTGAACACATATAATCCAGTGCTCTGCCCTATGTCTCAATAAACCATCGCTGTGTATTCTTACATCAGTCTCTCCCCATTATTGATTACAAGCAGCAAATAATGAGAACATAGGAAGGTGTGCAGTTAAGAGTTCAGTTGGCCAGTGAACTCATTTATTCAAGACATAAAACCCCCAACGCCCCACCACCAGGTCCAGTGACCTTATTCCTAGGCTCTCTATCCTCCCTTCAATGCCTCTGATCTTACTCCCTGTTTCCAATCTCCTGCCCTACCAGAACTCGGGATCAATAGCCCACTGGATTGATCCTTGCAATGGCCTCTCCTCCCGATCAACCCACCTCTTCCCCATCTTTGAGTTTGCCCCCTCCCCAACTTGGCACAAACTTACCTGTTTGTGTGACCTTTACCAACTGGATTCCTGCCCAACTGCCTGTCAATCAGGCTAGTTCTCAGGCAGGGAATTTATCTGTGGATTAAAACTCCCCAGCATGTACAGGAATCCCAATTCACAGATTTTCTGCAACTTTCAAACCCCACGTACCTGCATCAACCCATATAGACTGGAAGTATGAGGTAAAAATACAGGAAATATAAATTACATTCAAATTATTGTACAGGACACAAAAGAAAGGTTGGGGTATACACTTGGAATCAAGTGAGAGACATAAAAGACTCAAACAGGCAAACTAAAAATAATAATTTTTATGTATTTTTTTTCATCTGCAACATTAACATTCATCAGAGGGAATGAGACTCCATGCTCATAAAATTATTTTTTCTGTGTTAGAGAGGTTATTTGGCGATAATTATCATTTATCACCCCATTATAAACCAGTAACTCCTTATTGCACAAGCTCTAACTCCTTCACCTGCCAATACTTTGAAAATAGAGGGTAGTTAGCCCAAATTCACCATAACATTGATCTCCATGCAGATTCCAGAGACAGCCACATCGCAGCCTGTGGATTAACAGAGTATCAATGACAGCAACTTCTGGGTTTCCACTTCTGGCTTTCTTACCTTTATTAGTACAGCAAAGCCCAGGCCAAACCTTTTATGACTACCTCTCTGCTTTTCCATTTACCCTGGCCTGTGGAATGAAATGGATTGATGATTTAGGTGTCAGAATATCAGATGACGATCACACCAGCCAGATTTCTCCTGTGTGCTGCACAGCATTTCTCAGCTGGCCTCCACCTTGTAACCTCTGGTGAAAAGTGCATTGGGTAAGGGACAAGGTTAGGGTGACTATTAACCTGCTACCTAGCCAAATGACCACAAAACATCCACTTGGGCATGCAGAAGCTAAGGGGACGGGTTCTGAACAAGGAATTTCAGACATAGTCATATAAAAGCAATATAGAATAGTGACATAAAAGGTGGAAAAATGTGAACCTTTCTCAGAAGCAATCATTCCATACACAAAATTTCAGCTTAAAATCCATGTGCACATTAAATACATAACGAATAATAATTACAAAAGTCCTTCAACTCTCAGTCTGGTGATTAGACTTGTTTGATCCAAATAAAGGGAGTCCTCCTGCAGTTGAAAATAAAAAGTAACTGTCCTTAGTTAAAGTCAACAGTAGTATTTTCTTTTCCATCCTTTCATTACTCTTCGTTGACCACCTGTTCAGTGCCTACTACATTATCCTGACAGAGCATTTGCACATTCTTGAAAATTGCCAACTTTCTTGCATCAGACTGTCGCTCTGATTTAAAATCAGGGTTCATTACTAAAAAGTCAAAAAGTCATCAACCACGAGCTTGGAGATCTCAGTTACTATTTCAATTCCAATTATTTGTAATGCACTGTTCAGTTTTCCTTTTTTAACTTTCCTTGGACACACTCCAAGATAACAAGAAACGGCATAAACATTTCTTGGCATTATTTGCAGACTAGGCAACGGCTGTTTGCAGGGAAAAGGGAAATTGAAAGACAATGTCATAGCTCGATTGCTACCATGAGTCTCCTAGTGACCAGACAAAGAGGGCACTGGCAGACATCCAGAAGCAGGCCCTCTTTGTAACAAGGACACAGAACCTGAAGGATACTAAAAATGTATTAGGAAGAAAGCGGAAGAAATGAGACCTTCACCGGAGGGTAAATGTAATCAACAGAAATCTTCACGTTCACAAACCAAGCTGTGGAGGATATATAGAGAAGCGGCCATGTCCAGGAGCATCTCTGTAAAACAATTAGGTGTCATGTTCTTTCTACAAGATACTTAGCTATTAAGAATGTTTTAATTCTTATTAATTATAAGTAAAATTCAGAGCCAAGATAAAGCTATGGCACTCAGTCACGCAGATATGGGTTCAAATACCAGCCTCGAGTGACATTGAACGCAATTATTTTTATGGATTTAGTTTCACCAGTTTTCAGTCATGTTGACATACAAAGTACTAGATGGCAGATGAGAACACTGGGGGAACAAAAACCACATCAAGAAGCTTTATTGGTCAGACCATCGCAGAGCAGTGTAGCAACAAACAAACAAGACTCTGTCATCCTCACCACTGAAGTGTGAAGCTTAGAAGCTTCAGTGGAAGAGAAATAATACAAAGATTAGCTGATTCCCATTGAATTGGACTATGGCACTTCCCAACAAAAAGCCCCATCAATTGGAATAGAGTTCATCATATTTTATTTGCATATGCTGTTATCTTTTTTCCAAAATTGAGATACCAGCCATTTTTTATAAGTTGTTCATTGTCATTTTCAGAAGCACCATCATGGTAGATCCTGACTTTAATATGCAGGAATCAATGTATGACAGGCTGCCAACTCGCTATCATCCATTTTCTACTATTGCAAAAAATCAAGATCTTAGTGTGTTTATTTTTAACCACATTGCTCATCCTAATCAATGTTGTAAAAGTTACGTTCACTCTTTTGTAAACTATAATCATTCTCACTAACACCTACACACTGTACATCTGGTAGCAGCACAACACATTTAATAGGTTGTGAGTCTTCATCTTAAAGAACAGTTGTTGTCAGCTCATTCCTAGGCCTTTGCTTTGCCATTTATAAGCCTAGGCAGTGACACAGTTGAAAATTGCCAAGGCTGTAACACACTCTGAGTTCTCCCTACCTCCCTGGGGAATGGCACCTGTCCTCTAGATATGTTCCTCACAGCAGCAGAGCTGGGGTTAAAAATTCAACATCCCAAAGAATGAGGTGCAAAGCTGCATTCTGACACACATGGCACAGCACCTCGGAGCCAGGGCATCTTAAACTACAGTGGCAACAAAGATTACTTGAAGAGCAGGTTGCCTGCCTCCTGAGAATCAAAACTCCACATGTCAGCTCAGCTGCTAAAGGCAACTTGTAAATTGAGGTAAGCAGACCTGAAGATCTCAATATCTAGTCCATACTCAGCCAACGCAGCAATTGAGAATAGCATATAGTGAGAGTCCTGATGGAAGTCCTATCCTGTCACCAACTAATTGGCTGCCAATGGTATCAATAGACACACTAGCATTTGAGGGCTTGCAACTGACCTCATTAATCTTGAAAATACTCCTGGTTTCTTCTAGTTTCTTTCTTTATTCCTTCAATTTGCATTCGGACAGCAGCTGTGCAGCCATTTGCACCAATCTGGACACATACTTTGCTTCTTTTCTAGCCCATTATCACTCCCTTTAGCTTTTGGACCATGAAATATTTTGGCCTGAGTTTTCATGCAGACGGATAGGTTCTCTGTCAGCACGAAATTTCCAGCAGAGGCCTGAACCCAGAAATGCCGACCGCAAACCCGACCCCCACCATTTTTGCAGGGGGGATGAATGGGATGAATGAAATCACACATCCATGGTACAGGGAGGCAGCTGCCCATATAAATCAGCAGCTGCCTCCACTCAATGGTGATTTTGGTGAAGGGTGGAATTTTCCGCTCTGGACATTAAGTGTGGTGGCGGGCGGGATAAGCAGCACTTTTCCCACTGGGCAGCGAGGCAGGTTTTACACCTGGTAGCTCATTAATTATGCATCAACGAGCAGTTCTCCAAATCACTTAGCATGTCCGCCCCACCATCGCCTAATGGGGTCGAAGGTCCTGGTGCCATATTTAAACATTATACAACACATACACTCCCAGTAGTGCAGCTGTATTCACCACAGACCCTGAGATGATCCCAGGACAAAGAAGGGTGTAGCCCCGAGGTTTGGCCACTGCTTCCTGGAGGCTTTAATAAAAGGTGCCTGCCAACACCAGGATGTCATTTACCCCAGAGATAGTCCCAGGAGGCCCTCTAACCTCACCTCGCAGGCCTAGGTCACAAAGGAGGTCTGTGCCACAGGCGACCGCCAATGAAATGCCCTGCAGTGCAGAAAGAGAATGAATGATCTCAGCCCCAACACCAGGGTAAGTCAACCTCCAGCTCACTCCAATCTAACACTCTCATTATGGCTTCATACACTCAACGGGTTACATCATAGAAACATAGAAACTAGGAGCAGGAGTAGGCCATTTGGCCCTTCAAGCCTGCTCACCATTCAATATGATCATGGTTGATCCCCTATCTCAATGCCATATTTCCACTTTCTCAACATACTCCTCAATGCCCCTAATATCCAAAAATTTATCAATTTCTTTCTTGAGTATACTCAGTGACCCAGGCTCCACAGCCTTCTGGGGTAGAGAATTCCACAGGTTGACCAACCTCTGAGTGAAGAAATTTTTCCTCTTCGCAGTCTTAAGTAGCCTGCCCCGTATCCTGAGACTGTGGCCCTGGTTCTAGACTCCCCTATATCCTCCCTGCATCCAGTCTCCCTAGCCCTGTTAGAATTTTATACATTTCAATCAGATCCCACTCATTCTTCTAAACTCTAATGAATACAGGCCCAATCGAACCAATCTCTCCTCATACGACAGTCCTGCCATCCCTGGTATCAACTTAGTGAACCTTTGCTGCACTCCCTCTGCGGCAAATATATCTTTTCTTAGGTAGGGAAACCAAAACTGCATGCAATACTCCAGGTGTGGTCTCACCAAGGCCCTGCATAATTGCAGAAAGACATCCTTACTTCTGAACTCCAATCCTCTTGCAATGATGATTGACATACCATTTGCCTTCCTAATTGCTTGCTGCACCTGCCTATTTACTTTCATTGACTGGTGTACAAGGACACCCAGATCCCTTTGTACATCCACATTTCCTAATATATCACCATTTCAATAATACCCTGCCTTTCTGTTCTTCATGCCAAAGCAGATAACTTCACATTTATCCACGTTATACTGCATCTGCCTTGCATTTGCCCACACATATAACTTGTCTAAATTGCTCTGAAGCCTCCTTAGAGATCCTCAGGGATCTCACACAGTATTAATGGCAAAGATATCAGCATTGAATGTCTCACAGACAGCTCAACATTACCAGCATCTCATCTATTGTGTTGCACAAATAGCATCTTCAGCTCTTAATGGGGAGGGCTCGGCACACCCAGCAGACATGCATGCTTCCCAACCTCTGATCCATCCCTTCTCATCACATTCCAACCATTTTTCTTCATGCAGGCCAAGCTTGCTCACAACAAGAGGAAGAGATCCCAGAGTGGAGGAGGGACAGCCGACATACTGGAACTCAGTCAATTTGAGATGGATGCCACCAATTGACAGGGGAGGACAGGGATCTCCTCTGTGGCAAAGGCGAGATTGGCTTCTGCCAGCAACCCAGTGTGGATTGAGCTCTCCATGAGTTGATCACATCATGACATCCACAGTGAAAATGACATTCACAGTGAGTGACATGCAATGTTGCATTCAGCCTGCTCATGAATGAAATCCATCTTTTCTCTCTTACAGACACCAGCAGGCCCAGGCAGACCACCAGAGCTCCCAAAACCCCAGTCGCCAGGCAACCTCAGAGGAGGATGCTGAGAATGCTTCAGGTGAATACCCATCACTGCGTTCACTTGCACCCTCCACCAGCGCAGAGATACACATCCCTGTGGGTCATGGATCTAGATTAGACTCAGGGTCACATTCTGGGGAACACCTCACTGACACATCTCTGCAGCAGTTGGAGGCAGTGACAGCCCAGACCTCTGGTGCTCAGAGGACTGCTGAAGAACAGGCACACTGAGTCCGAGTCAGATGATGAGTGCTGGGAAATGTCATTTTACACATGTTGGAGATGCAACGACAGGCAGCGGTAGGACATCATGCAGAGCTGCAAGAGGCAGTCAACAGACTAAAGCAAAGGATGGAAGAGCCTGTCTGAGTTCTGCCTGACGTTGTGGGCTCTGGCATGTGAGCATCTCGAGGTCTCTATGGGAGAGGTGGCAGCCACCTTGGAGACCCTGGAGCAGCAGATCCTGCTGGATTTGTGCTCGCACCTGTACTCCATGGCTATAAGCATTAGTGGGATCCATCAGTGGCTAAGCAAGAGGGGGGTGGGGCATCTTGATCTCCCTCCAGGTGCCCCGTCTTAGGGAGCCAGGCCGGGGCCCTCAGGCACCCACAGGAAGGAGGACCAGCAGCTGGACACCCCAGGGTCATCCACCCAAGTGACTCCGAGAGTGCTCCGCCGATCCCAATCCCCTCTGCCTGTGACCCTATCATCTCCAGTTCCACAGGCCAAGGAGGGTGCACATGCCCCACAGCAGGATACGCAGAGCAGGCTGGTGTCTTCTAGGCCTTGGCCCTTCAAAAGATGCCCGCCAAGGTCATCACAGACAACAGGGCATAGCTGTCGACAGGCTGCTACCACCTCTGCTGCGGAGGTCAGGGCTATGCATAGGGTAGGGTTAGAAAAAATAAGAAATTCTGAGATCACTATGGGCGCACAGGTGTTTATTCACTGTGCATATAATGCATCTTTGTAAATACATTTCCTCTTTATGACAATGGTCTCATGATTGGAATTCATCATTCATATGCATCGGTGTTCCCTCTCACTGTGAGCGTGACCCAAGCTCACCCCTTGTGTAATGTCAGGGAGATGTGTTGAGCTCTTTCCTGAAAGTGTCTGCACCTTGAGTTTGGAACCTCCAGGCCTTACAGCACACCAGAGAGTTATGTGTGCTCATGTGCCTGGGAGGGTTACAAGTTGTGTTGGTTACTCAACACTGAGTGTCTTCATGGTTTGTGCGAAAACACAGGTCCTGCAGCCATTATGGTTTCCACAGCCATGTGTGCACCTCTGTGGCCGCACCAAGTGTCTCATTCAAATGGCATCATGTACAGTTGATACAGAGTTTGCACTGGTGTGCTGCCTTTCACTTCCCACAGCGTCTATGTACAGCCTTGGCTGCTGACCTTTCCAGAGATGAGGGCACTGTGAACTTTGAAGGTTTCAGGTCCAAAGTCAATTGCTGACCCTGCTTGCGATGTCATTGCTTGTAAAGGCCTTTCTGATCACCGGCATGGCACTAAGGGACAGGAGAAATGCAATTGGTTCCCCTTGCCTGGACCTTACCCCTGCTAGAACCTTGTGGCATCAGAGTGTCACGGGCATAACTTCCACATCATGTCGTTATGAGGGCATCCTCACATGGAAGCTGACCATCATCGCCCTCTTCAGGTTCCTGCCCTTCCAGGTCTTCATCATCCAAGGAGTTATCAGCCTTCTCCATGTCTCCCTCTGCTAAGTGATGTCTCCTTAGAAGTGCCAGGCTGTGTAGGGCACAACACATCACGACGATGTGGGACATCCTCTGTGGACAGTACTGCAGAGCCCCATTCCCAATCCCCCAGTCATGAGCGTGCATGCAATCCTTACCTCTTGAGCTACACTAATTCCCCCCTTCTCCACTCTAGAGTCTGCGTGCATCTCCTCCCACTCATGCTAAAAAAATCCCACCACCCCGCACCGCCTTACCTTGACTACATTTACCCCTTCCATGTCGGGCTCGAGTTCCCCACCCCCAATCATCTCTCTTCCTGCTACCTCTCCCTCCACCCCCCACCAATCCTCCCCTGTTCCCTTCACTCGTATCTCTCTGTCCACAACCCTCCACCCCCCAGCTCAGTCCCCATGCTGGTTTCTGTTGGAGGAGTGCATCCCTGCCTGAGACCCACAGCACACACTAAGTGCTGTCATACTCGTGACACTCTGATGCCACAAGGTTCTAGCAGGGGTAAAGTCCAGGCAAGGGGACCCAAGTGCATTTCTCCTGTCCCTTGGTGCCATCCCGGTGATCAGAAAGGCCTTTATAAGCAATGAAGAAGTGCAGCACCCACCGTGAGCAGCCCCGCTAGACAACCAGGGCACCCACCGTGAGCAGCCTCACTAGACAACCAGTGCACCCACTGTGAGCAGCACCGCTAGACAACCAGGGCACCCACCGTGAGCAGCCTCACTAGACAACCAGTGCACCCACCGTGAGCAGCACCGCTAGACAACCAAGGCACCCACTGTGAGCAGCCCCGCTAGACAGCCAAGGCACCCACTGTGAGCAGCCCCGCTAGACAACCAGTGCACCCACCGTGAGCAGCCCCGCTAGACAACCAGTGCACCCACTGTGAGCAGCCTCACTAGACAACCAGGGCACCCACTGTGAGCAGCCCCGCTAGACAACCAGGGCACCCACCGTGAGCAGCCTCACTAGACAACCAGTGCACCCACTGTGAGCAGCCTCACTAGACAACCAGGGCACCCACCGTGAGCAGCCCCGCTAGACAACCAGTGCACCCACTGTGAGCAGCCTCACTAGACAACCAGGGCACCCACCGTGAGCAGCCCCGCTAGACAACCAGGGCACCCACTGTGATCAACCCCACTAAACAACCAGGGCACCCACCGTGAGCAGCCCCGCTAGACAACCAGGGCACCCACCGTGAGCAGCCCCGCTACACAACCAGGGCACCCACTGTGAGCAGCCCCGCTAGACAACCAGTGCACCCTCTGTGAGCAGCCTCACTAGACAACCAGGGCACCCACTGTGATCAGCCCCACTAAACAACCAGGGCACCCACTGTGAGCAGCCCCGCTTGACAGCCAGGGCACCCACTGTGATCAACCCCACTAGACAACCAGGGCACCCACCGTGAGCAGCACCGCTAGACAACCAGGGCACCCACCGTGAGCAGCCCCGCTAGACAGCCAGGGCACCCACTGTGATCAACCCCACTAAACAACCAGGGCACCCACCGTGAGCAGCACCGCTAGACAACCAGGGCACCCACCGTGAGCAGCCCCGCTAGACAGCCAAGGCACCCACTGTGATCAGCCCCACTAAACAACCAGGGCACCCACTGTGAGCAGCCCCGCTTGACAGCCAGGGCACCCACTGTGATCAACCCCACTAGACAACCAGGGCACCCACCGTGAGCAGCACCGCTAGACAACCAGGGCACCCACCGTGAGCAGCCCCGCTAGACAGCCAAGGCACCCACTGTGATCAGCCCCGCTAGACAACCAGGGCACCCCACCGTGAGCAGCCCCGCTAGACAGCCCCACCGGTCTTGCCTGACAGTGCAGCTTTGGCATCGCTGACGACCCAGGGCAGCACTGTTGCAGGTAGGCTTCGAGTTTTGCACTCACCTCACAGTTACAAGTGAACGTGGACAGCTCATGATTCAGACCAGTCCAATTCCCCGCTGGCGTAGCATGTAAATGGGAGGGGAAAGCTGATTCCAGCAACTTGCATTTTTAATGCATATTCATGACATGCTAATGCATGTAAATGAGGTTCCTGAAGTGGCTCAATGAGAAAACCAACTGACCGCCATGAAATTGCCAAGGGGAAATTTCTGATTTGTTTTCCCACTGGCCGAATTCAGACTTGGGCCTCACTCTGAATTTTCCCCACCTGCCCACCATGAAACCCATCGCTGGTGGGACTGGGAAATTCTGCCCTACGTGTGCAGATTCAACCTGGTAGGAGCAGGCCAGAAACTTGTGAATTCGTTTAGATAGCCAGGGTCCCCCTTTGGAGAGGGTCCTGGGACACCTTTAGGAGAAGTAAGGCACTCTTTGGGAGAGGCCAGGTGGCCTTTGGGGTTGTTAAAAATTGACATAATTATGCCTAAAAAGTGCATAAGCTCATTACAAGCTGTCAAAGAATTATCATGTCAAAACTGTCAAACGGCTGTAAAGTTGTCAAAGAACTGCCAAAGCTGTCTAAGGGTTGTCAAGTTGTTAAAGAACTGTCAATGCTGGTAAGAGCAGTCTGAACTTTATGGATTAATTTAGATAGCCAGGGTACCCTATTGGAGAGGTAAGGTACCCATTTGGATATGATTCTGGGAAAACTTTAGGGGAGGTCGAGTGCCTTTGGTGGAGGTAAGGTGCCCTTTGGGACAGGTCAGTTGCCCTTTGGGATTGTTAAAATTAGACATGAAGGTGTATTAAAAGTGAATAAACTCATTGGAACTGTCAAATCTGCCAAAAAATTGTCAAACTCTTTGGAAGTGTCAAAGCTATTAACACTGCTGGGTTTTAAGTTTTAAAACAAGTGTGGAGTTTAAAAGTAAATCAGTGCTAGCTATTTCAATGTCAGTTGACATAGGCCTGAGGGTGATAATTATAGGATTTGTGTTGCATGACTGATTTTACAACCTAACATTATCACAGTGGGGTGCCTGTTAAGTGAGCAATTTACTTGACAGGTTTAAATCATTACAGAATAAAGATACTTGTCTTCAAAAAAGATTAAGCACTTAAGTGAAATATTTGTTTTCCTAACGGAAGGAATTATGTAAATAAGTAATTTTTTTGTTTTCATAAGAGATTAGTTGAAGGGATTTCAATATATTGAATGGCTTTTTTTTATCACGGACAGTCTTTTTTAAATAGTGAGGTAATCGATAGACATTACTGTACGTCAGCATAGCTCCTGAGGTTTGCTCATGGTGGATATTAGAGAGTTGGTAAGGGCAAATCGTGGTGGGTGGGGGCATAGATTGGCATGAGATGGCACTAAATTGGCATAGGGGTTATAAAGGTCCAGGGGGATGAGTGTGTGACATGGGTTGCCATAAGGGATATGAGGGGTCAGAGAGTGGGTATGGGGGCATAAGTTGGCTCAGGGGATATAAGGGGCCACTGGGGTGGGTATAGGGCATAGGTGGCATAGGGGGTATGATTAGTCATGGGGTACAGCAGCAGCAGTGTGTACCATCTCCAAGATGCACTGCAGGAATTCACCAAGGCTCCTTAGACAGCACCCTCCAAATTCACGACCACTACATCTAGAAGGACAAGAGCAGCCGACAGATGGGAACACCACCACCTGGAAGCTCCCCTCCAAGTCACTCACCATCCTGACTTGGAAAATATATCGTCGTTCCTTCAGTATTGCTGGGTCAAAATCCTGGGACTCTCTTCCTAACAGCACTGTGGGTATACCTACACCATATGGGCCGCAGCGGTTCAAGAAGGCAGCTCGCCATCACCTTCTCAAAGGCAACTAGGGATTGGCAATAAATGTTGGCCCAGCCAGCGAAGCCCACCCCATGAAAGAATAAAAAAAAGGGTTGGGTACAGTGGAACAGGGTTGCAATAGGAGTATGAGGTAGGGGGAAGGGGGTCATAGGCAAGGGCTGGTGTGACTTTCAACAGCCCTCTTAACCCCCCCCACCCCCCTCATCTTGATACTCTGTCTCTTGATTAGGTAGAGAATGTCTGTTAACGAGGGACACCCCCTCCCCCGCCACTGGACCTCAGGCAAATCCGGCAGGGATTGCTGGGCGGCCTTTGGGAAAACCATGTAATTCCCAGCAAATCCCTGAGCCACCATTAAATTCCATTGAACTCATGGATAATTGGCTTTAAGTGGCACATTAATGAGCCTTTCCACTGCCAATGGGCAAGTTTCCCACATCAGGGCCTTCCCGTCCCCAATTTAATTAGGGATTTTTTCTCAATGTCAAGAGTCCGATGCAGGTACTCCTGGGCCCCCACCGCCCCCATGCCTACTCTAGCGGGCTCCATTAAATCCTGCCCAGTGTGTGTAGGACGAGGTGAGGACGAAGCTTGCCTGGCTACAAGCCCTCCCACGATCAAATAGTCTGCCAACAGTCTCGGCTTGCACGTGAAGTCTGGTCAGTTCAGTGGGAGACTGAAGGATATGAGGCGCCCACAGAGCCTTCTCCCAGCAAGCTGCTTAAGAGGAGGAAGGGAGTAAATAGGCAAAAAAAAATCACAAACAGACGTCATAATCAACTTCAATTTAGGACTGACAAATAATGGTTGGTTTTCAGCACAGTAAAGGAAAAAACACCATCAGCATCACACTCCCAATCAATCTGTTGTATCGTCTAACTTGAACGAAGGTAAGATGAGACACGAGCACTCATCATTTATGCTGCACACGCTCCACTGACATTTAATAGCAGGTTTCTCAGCCGTTTGTCTGCAGCTGCTTATTTTGTTTTTTTTCCAGACACCAACAGATCAATGAAAACACCACCGGCCATTGTTACTCATATTTTAAATTGCTGTGCATACTCTTTTGTATAACTTACGTCATCAAAATAAAACACGTAAAAGGTGTATTTGTATAAAGAGCCACAGGATTAAATCTACCCATCTGCTACACATCATAATTTTATTGATAAAATCCCAATTAAGTGCTAAAGTCTTAATGAACTTTGCTTGCAGGCACCTAAGTATTGATCTGGGTTTGAGTGCTGCATTTTGATAATTTCTCAGGCAATAAAAATATTTTGAAATTTTAATATGAACATTACTACTGTACAAACAATATCATAATTTAGTAGTAGTTATTCAACCTAGCTCACAATTGGATGGTTAAAATTTCATCTTGATTACTAATTCAGAAGGAAACAATCCTGATATTTTGAAAGCTCACAAGCAAGAAAAGCTGTCCTTTCTTCAATTGTGCAGATAGCTGTTCCGTCGAGTGCAAAGTTCACAAACTAAAACACGTCCCAGCATCCTGGCTCAAGTTCTGAGTGAATTTTCAGGCCCCCTGCCTGGAGAAAACAGGACAGCCGCGTCTGTAAGATTGTGGTCAATGACCTACTAACCCCGTTTCCATGGTGGCTGTAATGTTTCCCCAAGCAGCTGGAGCAGAACACTGAACAGTCCCATGTGAATCGGGGTCCTATGCTGTATATATAAACCTCGGTTGTGATTTTTTGGAATGGACTGGGTGGAGTATATGTCAGGGCCATGCAGCAGGTGATGGCCCAGCTGAAGGGGATCCAAAGTGGAGTTGCTCTTCATTGATGTAGGGAAGGGAAGAACAGAAGAGCCCCTCCCAGCTCCACAAACTCAGCTTGGTCTGCTGCTCCAGCCAGCTTCCTATATTTTGAATGCGCTACACGCCCAGTTTGCACATGTGCAGGAAATGCACTGAGTGGTCAAGGATCAGATGACCATACAGCTGCAGCTCCAGAAGGGCCGAAAACCCACATGAAAACATATGCCTCCTCCGACACTTGAATTTCCCAAAGCAATGTGACAAATTGCTTGCCACAAATGGTTGCTGCAGTAAAACTGTAAATAAACAGCCCTGTATTAAAAAAATAATAGCACAAAATACCAACAGATATAAATATCCTCCAAAAAACCCAGAGCTTCAGGTGAGAAACCAAACAGTCAAACACCCTTTAAGAAGGAAACTCCCAAAGACCAGGAAAGCAAATCCCAACTGCACCTGTGTTATATAGCTCGTGAACTAAATAGGTGAAAGAAATTTGGTAACTACAGCCCGGGAACAATTTACATAAAATTAGAATAAATGAAGAATAACAAGGCTGTCACACCCTCCAGGTGCAGCCACTAAATGGTAGAAACCTTTTTATAACACTGAAAACAACTTCTTGCACATCTGGCTATCAACCTACTGGTTAGATTCAGCAATGTGTACTCTCCAAATTCATGGCTACAGAGGACTCAGTCAGCCCTCTCTTATTAATACAGTTAATGAGAAAGGTTTATTCTGTAGCGTAGTTCAGAAGTTGAGACAACTGAAGATTAAAATCTTCTGTGGAAACTTGTTGAGAAACAGATTGGATTGCAGTATCATTCATCCTGGGGGCTGGGGGCTGGGGGCAGGGTGGGTAGGTTAAGGTAGAGAAACAGTGCTAGTGTTTTACATACAGTGCTTTTGTAACTATCCCAACTGGAGTTCAATAATGAGTACTGCAATCAGTCAGTTGCCTCCCTGTAACAGCCTCGGATACACGGTGTTTCCAAACAGTGGCACTACACCCTCATATCTTCTTATAGCTATAAGAAATATAACTATAAGAAATAACATTTTGACAAAAAAGATCAGGTACTTCACTAATCAACATTTAGGGATGCTACAGAATAACACATAACAACTAAAAAATATTCATCACAGACCTCAGGAAGTTTCTATAAAGTAACTGAATTGTTCTTTGAAAGGGACAGCACAGACTAGATGGGACCAATGGTCTCCTTCTACACTGTTATATTCTATGATTCTGAATTTTGACATTTTAAAAGCAGCTTCCAGAGACATCACCCTGCTTCCGAAGCAACGGTAGAACTCATTAATAACCAGACGGTCCGTTTGAATTGAATATCTCATTCATTTTATTACCAAAGGACTATATGTGACAGGGTATGAAGAAAATCAATACAACCGCTTGCAAGATGAATCAGCAGCTGCAGAACAAAGGCTCAGGGCTGAACCAAGAGCAGAAAACTAAAGGGATTTCAATCAAATATATTCCTGGTTTGGATATAAATTCTAACTAATAAATAAGGTGCTGGTTTTGGTGACATCTCTAAACTAGTGATAGTTGGCTAAGTCCATCACAATTTTAAAAAGAATAATATGTTAAAGGATACAAATACATTACAGGAGCAAAAACTTGCATGGCTGCTACTGCATTTGTTCTTGTATGTTAAATCCATAGACAACAATGTGTTAACTTAAAGTGGACAACAATCTTGTTAAATACATTGCATATTTCAGATTTAAAAAAATATAAGTGGATCTCTGTCACTTTATTTACAAGAAGACACAAGATTTTCCATTTTAAAGGAGTGCCATGTACCACCTAAAGGATAATAGGGTATATATTATCAACGTGCCATGCAGGCAGAAAATTATAGAAATTGCCAGATTTTCATTTGAAAACTGGATGTTTCCAACAGCTTGTGAGTAATCTACAACACCATTTTTTTCACCCAGGACACCACCTCAATACGTTAAGGTTAAATGTATCCCTTTAAAGTCACAAAGTCTAATTATTATTAACTAAAAAGTGTCGCAGCTCAGAGTTTAATCCCAGCTTAATTGTTGAGGGAGTTGTGCAGATTGAAAAAAGCTTGCAAGTTTCAGGCTCCATGTCAGAAGCACTCAGTATTTTTGAGGCAAGTCTTTTTATTTGACTGGTGCTATACACAATGTACCATCAGTGCCACTGATTCATAATAACTGAATGAGCAAATATTATTTTATTAGATGGTATTCTGGGTCTTATTATTGTTTGCCATTTCGATGATAGAATTTCACAACTCTTCATTTTTCTGTATATGTGTAAATCAGCAGCTTGATTATTTTTTTATTCAAGACTCAAGGACTTTTGTTCTGTATAGATTCCCTGACCTTTAAAATTCTGCTCATTGTGTTCAAATCCCTCCAAGGGCTTGCTCCCACCATCTTTGTAATCTCTGTTAGCCCTATAATTCACTGAGGACCCTGTGCTCCTTCAGCCTTGGCTCTTTGTACATTCCCCATTTCCTTCACCTAACCATTGGCACTGTGCCTTCAGCTGTCTAGACTCTACGCTCTGGAACTCCAACCCTCTATTCCCACCACACCCCAATCTTTCCACATCTCCATATTTCACTCATCCTATAAAGAAGCTGCTTAAAACTATTGGTCACCCATCCTAATGTCTTTTTCTTTGGCTCAGTGTCATTTCTTGCCTGATATTGCACCTCTGAAACATTTTAGGACGTTTAACCACATTGAAGGCACTATACGAATGCAGGCTGTTATTGTAATTGCTATCTTTTACAAAATCTGTAGATACACAAAGATGACATGCAATACGTACCAGAGTGAAGATACCTGCTGTTTAGAATGAGTGGGGGCAGTCTTGAGCTTTTATCACTGGGTTGAGGGTCCAGCACCAATCAATATACAGATTCCACTCACGGGGGTAAATATCTGACTGATGCATTTATGAGCTTCTAGCAGTTGAAACTGGCAGGGAAAACAGCCACAGCCCATTGACGCCCAAGGCCTACTTGATGTAATTTTCAGGATGGCCTGTAAATGAGCAGCCTACACTCCTTTCTGACACAGATGGGAGACTGTTTCCATTTGCAATTTTCTCGGGGAGAAGTACCAATTGAAGGATCACTGTTTATCACTTTCAAGTGCAAATATTCCCCATGACCCCCAAGCATGCAGTGGCTTGCTGCCAGCCACTGAAAACCCTCACACCCCAGTGTCTATCGCCACTTTTAATGTCTACTCATTCATAAAGCAGTCATATTTTCGGGCTCCAACACTGTTTCAGTGAGGTGAGGTGAGCTGCCCATGAGCACTGCTTCAGCATTTGAGAGATGGCCAAATGTAATTTATTGGGACATGAACCCAGAAACGATACATATTCTGCTGAAAGCTTGGGTGACCGGGGGTGGGGCACAGTGAATGCCCCATGACTTTGTGTCCATTTAAAAATTGCATCCTCTATTTCTGAAAAATGGCCAACCCAATGTCATGTCAGAAGTTTTGCGTGCATTCTTGGGCCACAGACATCGGTCCTCAAAGTTATGTATTTTTAGGCCTATCTTATGCCTTTAAAATGGGCACAATATCAAATTTCTATTCCCTTTTCCATTCACAATGAATTGGAGGATATGGTGTTTAACAATAATGATGTGCTTCAAGGTAACACAATTTTATCTCTATGTATATATTAACTCTTATTTCTCTGTTTCTCTCTCTGCCTATATATATATATATATATGGATATTATATATATGTTGTCTCATTCTTTGAAACAAGGCTCAGATTCATGCATATTATTCTAAACAAATCTCACCTCTCCCAAACAAGGCTATCATCTTCAATTGTGTTTGATTCACATTTGCTGTGGTGTTATTTGTCTTCTTCTCATCATTATTCTTTACTGTTTAGCAGGTAACAAACTAATGAATTAAGACTGGGAGAAATATGGTTGAATCTACTGCTAATGATATATCATCAAATTGCTTGTGTTGCAACAGCCAGCCTCAATTGGCAAACCTAAGTTATAATCCCAATTGAGGTCAACCACAAAATAACTGCACGTGTGACATGGACTCCTGCTTCACTCCATGATAATATCTTGCAATATTTTAAAGGTTGTGCTATAAATATGCAGCTGAAATTGTCTTGTACCGATATAAAGAGTCACTACTACTGCATTTAAATAGAAAAATTATTAACTTTTAATACCTTTTTTCCCAAGTCTATAGACATTTTCACATTTTTGTTAGAAGTAGAGAGATGAGGATATCTCCAAAGATGGGCATTTAAAAAAAATATGGATATAAAGTGAAGCAGAATGATGTAAATAATTCTGACAATATCTTGCATTGTTATTAATAACAATTAACATTAAAATTCAAGTTTAAAAATGCACACGACAGTAATTGAGCATTTTGTTCAGGCTGGCATTATACTGCACCTAATGCAAACTGTAATGTTCATGTTTATATGAAGCTGAAACAGTTTGTACTAATGTAGAGGCATCACTACAATTGGAAACAATGCCTCCATGCTGTATGATTCAAAAATATGCTACCATTAAAACGTGATGTTGCTATTTGTTGAAATTATTTTGAGGGAGCTTCCATTTAAGGAGTTATGTATAAAATACCAGAAGAAATCTTTTTGGTAGCAACAACGCAAAGGAATACATTCGCAAACTTGATGAGTAGGTAGCAAGTCAAGAAAATAAGGCCCTTAACACTTTTGCAGTACTGGACTTTTTGGTTCATATTCTGGGCAGTGCTTACTGCTGCTATTACTGGTGCACATCTTTAGAAATATACTTGAGCTATTTAGACAGCTCTTCTTTAAATAGCCCAGCTCCTTACAGGTTAGGACCTAAAATGGTTTGAAATTGCAGCTTGGTCGATCATAAAGAAGGGCCAAAAAAGAATGGTACTCATCAATCTATTATTTGTAATATGGCACAACATTTAAAATATTACAAGACATAGCACAGGGTATTTTTTCCATCAATATACTATTTAAACCACCAAAAATCCTTGTAGTTGCCAGTATAAATTTAGGTGGATTTGTACACTGATCATATCTGTAGTGTTAAACAATTGTTAACATTATACAATTTGTCAGCAAAAATTCAATGGAAGATTCTCGCCTTAATTTCCTTTCCGATTTCAGAAAGGTTGTGGCCAGTTGGCCTGTGTCACCATAGCAACCACTAGCTTTTGTGTTTACAGCAATAGAATTAAATCATTTTATTAATGGAAATATGCTTTCAATCTGGATGAATTGCAATTTAAACTATTATAAGATTGTATGAAATGATATAAAGATAGTTCAATAAAGCATGATAGAAATAGCTTATTTCAAAAGGTGACTACTTAATTGGAGATTAACTCCAAACCAATCTGCTTCTAATTTTCACCCATTTTAGCATCATTTCACATGAATGTTGTTTATTCCCCTCTTGCGCTTCTAATGTACATGGTGCAGCTAATAGACTGCAACTAGATCCCAACAGACTTTTTTGTATTGATGTATCCCTAAAAGGGAAGATCAGGCTTCCCTTTGGCACCTTTCCCCATGTGAGACTCACTGCGCAGCAGGCACTAGACTATATGCTGTTACATCTATACATTGTTCCTGAACTCCCTGTATGATATTGTTAAGGGTGTTAACCTTGCCAATTCTACTTCTGGGGAGGCAGAAGAAGCAGTTCAATAGAAAAATGATTAACTTTTCATATCCTTTAAATTTTCTCTTTTTATTTCCGTAGACCATTTTCCATTTTGTTTTGCATAGAAAGTGGTGCTGATCTCATTGGGGAAGCTGGCTTGGAGAAATGAGAGGGTGCTGAATTACACAGCTGAGTTGACATGATCACCAAATAACCTGCGGTTAATGACTACATCTATTGATGTTAATTCAACATCCATGCAGTGTCAGGCTCAGTAATTCCTTCAAGCTTGTTGTCTACTAACGTCAGAAGCAGTCATTGCTTCAATGCCAATATTATAAAAAAGATGAGGGCATAAAGAAAAGCAAAAGGATGTTGATAATGCCAACTAAATTTTGCATTATTATCATTATTATACCTTAGAATTACTTTTCTAAGGACTACCAACAGCTACTTTCACATTCAGGAATATAGTACATTCAGTAAATTTAATACTTCTTCCCTCTTGTGTTTGAGATTTCCAATGCTCAATGCTACAGGTAGTAAATTTGCCTATGAATTTTAAGCAATGGATCTGTGCAGAAACAGAATTCCAGTTACTCTCACCCACCCATGAGAAGTATAACTCTTAACTTTCATGAACTGGATACAGAAGCAAAGATCAAGGTGCACCAATTCATAAAAATACATATCCAAACGGCAGCAATGAAATAAAAATAACTTTCAAACACAGGCAAGCAGCAATTGTAAGGTGTTCAGCCTAGAAAACAGAGAGGTAGGCAAACACCCACATACTTACATAATCAGCTAAACAGATAGAAAGATGGATGGACACCACAGGGTGATAAATAGAAATGATACAGTGATTAATTACAGGACCCTAATTTTCACCCTCATGCTAATTAAGCAAAACTGCTTCCTGGCTTTTTCTCTCTTTGCTATATGTAGGGATGACAAACAAATAGCTCTCTTTAAACTTGACGCTGTACTCCCACATATGCTGCTTATGCTTACTCAAGTGGTTGTACCAATGATCCTAACTAGCCAACTGAGTCATCCAATTTATTTTGGTCTAACAGCAGAGATGACTTTTTATAGAACCTTTTACCTAAGGTTAGCGGTAAGGATTATAGCATTATTATAGACTTGGCCAGTTATTTTGCAACCTTAATAAATACCAGAGCTCTAGCAGTAATTGCAGTATCAGATAATGGGCATCATAATCACTAAAATTATTTAAAAATACTTTTTCAAAATTCCCTGATGGCCCAAGTTTGGGTACTTTCCATGGGCTTCAGTTATAAAGCGCACAGCACAAAGCCCAGATGGTGTCAGGTCACACACAACAGGTAGTCTCACATCTCTTGCTTTAATACACTCAGGAGTCAACTCATTGAATGGCCTCCTGAGTTAAATGCAGCTTTCACATCAATACACTCAAGGCTTTTGTGTATCCACACAAAAGTATAACCGCATGTTAAATAAAAGAGTACATCTGCTTAGGAACATGAAACATTTCACTGATAGTTTGGCCAAGGCCTTGATGTATCAATCTGCAAGCAGAATTCAGTTTAATTTGGAACACACATGATCGACATTCAGCATATTTACATTTTTATAAAGATATGTAAAATATTTCTTCACAAAGGTTCCCTGACATAAGAAGCTGGGTCAGTGGCAGTTTGCTTATTCCATCCCCTCTGCAATTTAATTCTATTACCTTAACAAAACTTGGCCTGTATCAGCACGATAACCGCTTTTCTATCTGATAACACCCATCAATTTACCTCAGCCGTATATCAAGTCAGCCAGAGGAACTGAAGGTCCCTCTGAAGATTCCTCTAAATGACAATTCTATTAGATAAATCAAAATGCCTTAAAATGACAACCCTTTAAGAACCATGAGTAACAATGCATACCTTATTATTTGTTATATCAATGTCTTTCTCATTACATTATCCTTTAAATTTCCACAACTAACAATGGTCAGAAATGAATAATTTGATTACAGTATGAACAGAGCAATATCATTGTTACTACCAAGCAACTATTTCCAGGATGGACATTGCAAATCAGGGGTCTGGAAATTGGACCATGCGCAAACCAGATGATATTAAACACTATGATGATAAATGCAATTAAAACATATCTTCTATTATAGCAAATATATCCTCATGCTCCATTTGAAGTTTCAATGGGCCTAATGAGGCCGGTAACAAAGCCACTACAATTTGGTTGTGATGGAGTGGAGGGGGATCAGTAGCTGGCAGTAGCCCATGGATTCAATGCGGAGCAAACAGGAAATGTCTTTCTTCTTCTAGCTTTACAGTAAGGGGAGTGAAAACACAGAGCTTACCTTTTGTGTGGCAGCCTCCGGTGATCCGTTTTTACTGTTGCGGCTGCACTCATATGCTATGGTCATTTGCAGTCCAAATTTTAAAATTATTATTCTTTCATGGAATTGTGGGTGTTGCTGGGAAGGCCATCACTTGTCGCCTATCCCTAATTGCGCTTGAAATTGAGTAGCTTGCTAGGCCAATTCAGAGGGCAGTTAACAGTCAACCACATTGCTGTGGGTCTGGAGTCATATGTAGGCCAGACCAGGTAAGGACAGCAGATTTCCTGCTGTAAAGAAACCAGATGGGTTTTTAAAAATCAGTCAATCAAGCTTCATGGTCACCATTACTGAGACTAGCTTTATATTCTAGATTCATGAATTGAATTCAAACTCACCAGCTGCCTTGGTGGGAATTGAATTTATGTTCTCCAGCACATTAGCCTAGACTCTAGCTTATTAATCCAGTAACATCACTACTACAATGTTTACATAGGGGCCTGAAATAGGCTGAAAGCCCTCTATTAGCATCTGCAATGGCCCTTATGTTAATTTCATGTGTTCATCCTCGATGCCTAAAGAGCAGCCCCAACCTGAAACACTGGTGGTGCAATTCCAGTACAAAATGAGCTTGTGCATGCCAGCCAACACATTGGACTTAGAGTCACCTGTTTAAATGCTGCAGCACAATCCAATTTCCATGCCAATGGGGTTTGATTTGCAGCGTTATTAATAGAACTTAAGCAGTTAAAAATGTACCTCAAAACAAAAGCAGATAATATAAACACAACAGCTTGTACCATCACTGGGCCCTGTATAAATTATACATTTTCAGGATTTATATCATTCTGGATTTTCCTATCCAAGAAGGTTTGGCAGGCAAAATTCTGCTAGCATGTATTCTGGCAATTCATTCATTAATCCAATGTACTAGTCATACTTTTACTGATGCAGTGCTGAATGTCTTGTTCTTGGTCTGGTGGAGCTTGTTATTTTGGAACTGTTATAGTGAGCTATTCCAGTAATACAGATTGTTTAATTAGCTGCATGAATAGAATACGGTTGAACCTTGTGCAAATATACTGAGACAAGCAAAGTAAGTTCCGTATTCTCATGGTTCTCAATAAGTTTGAAATAATTGCCATATATTTACTTCTTCCTCCATCTATCAAGCCTTCGCTTAATTTTGGTGCCCTTGGACAGCACTAAATCTACAATTCCAAAATCAAGAATCTATTCAAACTCATTTATCCAAAAGAAGTGTCACCTTCAGTGATGACACACTTGTCTCCAAGTCAGAAGGTCAAGGTTACAAGCCCAACTCCAGATACTTGAACACATAACCTAAGCTGATACTTTACTGTAATAGCAATTTAAAATGGCATTGTCGTCTTTCAGATGATGTCACGCAAAAGCCTTGTCTGCCCTTGCATGCCACTATTTGAAGAAGACAAGGGGAAATATTCCACAACCAACGTTGTGAAAAAAACAGATTAACAGATGTTCCTATGCTCTGTAAACATGAGTTCATTCAAAACTCCGCTGCCCATATCTTAACTCGCACCAAGTCCCATTCACCCTCCACCCTTACGCTTGCTGGACTACACTGGCTCCTGTACAGCAATGCCTTGACTTTAAAATTCTCAACCCTGTGTTCAAATCCTCTATGGTCTTGCCCATAACTGTTTCTATAATCTCCTACAGCCCTACAAGTTTCCAGGATCTTTGCATTTCTCAGTTATAGGTTACTGCGCAACCCCAATTTTCATAACCCCACCATTGGAGGCTGTGCCTTCACCTGCCTAGGCACAAAGATCAAGAGTTCCCACTTTAGGGGCAGATTCATCTGTGCCCGCTGGCGTTGGGCATGCTTGGCGGTGAGAGCGGCCAATATGACGAGAAGGTCAAAAATCGGTTTCACGGCATCATGAAACTAGTTTGCGATTGTCCACTCAGCCCATCGATGGCAGGCCCCATTTCCTGCCAGCCGGACATCTGCATATCATTATAAGGCTAGCCCGTCGCACTCATCCCCCGGCGCTGGATGATCCGCTCACTTCAGCATGATTGCGTTTGTTTGCCTATCTTGCTTCGGGCAGCACTCGCAGTCATCAATGCCAGGCTTTGCAAAAAGCACCACATCACTTTTAGGGGGGCTCACGGACAGGTCTTTACCTACCAGACCAGCCATATGGCGGGGATGCTTTGTACGGCTGTAGGGCTCTGGTCTGCCTGGGGAAGGGGGAAGAAGTGGCCTCAGGCAAAGGAAGAGGCTGCAGGGTGATGGCTGTACTGAGGAAGGGGGGTATCCCAGGTTTTGTGTGGGGTCACAAGTTGATCTGTGCAAGTGGCCTCAAGATGGTGAGGACTGAGGAGGCAGTCTCCAGAGCAGATGAGGCCAGATGGAGATGTGAGGGTGTGTGTGTGAAAGAGTGAGTGCTGATGTCCCTTGAGCTGGCAGTAAGTGAAATGCAAGTGAATGTGTGATGGGCTTGAGTGTGTGAGTTTAGAGTGATGGGATGGTTGCCTTACCCTGGCAGCACGGATGAAATTATTCATCCTCTATTTTGTTTGGATGGATGGCCAATCTCTTCTGTGCAGCATTGGCACTGATCACCACTGCCATTGCCGGAATGGTAATGTTGCTGCCCCTCCTGCTGCCAGAGCTGGGGTAGAGGACATCACGGTGGGCCTCCACCGTGTCCAAATGGCGCTCGAGGGACAAGTAACTAAACCTGGGGGCTGCAGTCTTCTTGCCTTTCGGGGCCACGTCTTATTTGCAGCAGTCGTGGGCTGGAAGCACTGAGAGGTTTGCAAGAGGCTGTACTTTAAATGTGGCGCCCAGCGTGATGAAGCGGCAAGATGATGGCGTGGTGGGTGAATTGGAGCCTGCCCACCATGGAAACGGCGTGTTTCCCAGGGATGCATAGTTAATGCAGCGGGTTTGGGATGATATGGTGTGAGAAGCCACCATTGTGGCCGGTGGATTTTACCCACCCGCTACAGCACTTAGTGCAAATCTGAAGCAATTCTGCCCTAGATCTCTATCTCTACTTCTCTCTCCTTCCTTAATACATTCCTTAGATACTACCTCTTTGACCTAGCATTTGGTTGCCTCTCCTCAGATCTCTTTATGTAGCTCAACGCCAAATTTAGTTTGTTAATGCTCCCATGAAGCGTCTTGGGATATTTTTATTATCTTTGAGGCGCTATATAAATATAAGTTATTGTTGTGAGCAAAAGGCTATGTTTCCCACATTACAGCTATGACTACATCTGAAAAGTATTTAATTGGCTTTGCAATGTCCTGGAGTTGTGGAAAGTGCTATATAAAAGCAAGCTCTTTCTTTCCAGGTACCTAATTTACTGGTGATACCAAGTGGTCAAATGTTATATCACACCCACATTTATTTCTGTTATAGAAACAGGCAACTTGCATTCTCTTCATAGAGTTTAATTGCAATGTTAACCATCCATTAGATATCTTGATGTATTGGTAGATTCAATATTGCCTTGATATTCTCTTTATGAAATAAAAATGTACCTAGACACCTAAGGTAATACTATGACACCTATTCAATTTGCTATGACGCAGCTAAAAATTGCTAGTAATAACAGTATGGCTGGGTTGTTAATTTGTTTTAATGGACCTTTATTAAAATAATTTTATCTTACTGCAATTATGCTCTATCAATCCAATAGAACTTCAGATGGAGCATGATCAGTCATTTGCTATAATTGGAGATCTGTTTTAATTGTGTTTAACCTGTATTATTTACAGCACTTTAACTCCATTCTGACTGTCAACTTATAGGAAGCAAGAACCCAATGTAAAAATGAGAATCCCTGACAGGAAAGTTCAATTTAGCAAAAATTTTAAATGTTGAGATTGATTCAGTGCATCAATGCTCAGAATTCTCTTCTCAGCTGTGGCATTGAGAGGAGGGAGACTGTTGCTTCGTCTTAGCAAAAGAAAAAACTTAGCAGGCCAGTTACCTAGCCACATCCCTCATAGAAACAACATGGCAGAGAAAAGAAGACTTGCATTTATATAGTGCCTTTCATGAAATCATGATGTTCAAAGTGTTTTACAGCTAATTAAGCCTTTTTTTTGAAGTACAGTTACTGTTGTATTGCAGGAAGGATGTCAGCCAATTTTCACACAGCAAGATCCCACAAACAGCAACGTGATAATGACCACACAGAGCAGAATTTTCAGGGTGACGTGCGGGGGGGTGCGGGTCCTGCACGTCACCGCATAAAATAACACACAGTGACTCAGGCGAGCGTCCTGACATCATCGTACGCTATTGTGATATTTCGTTAGGCAGGCGCGCGATGAAGTGCAACGCATGCCTGTCATTAATTAACAGGCTAGTTAAAACACTTGACTCAGCAATCGACACCGATTTTCAGGCGCCCGTGGGATCTTTAGCTCGGCGCACAGGCTTAACAGGCAGGTGGGTAAGCGACTTTTTAATAAAACTCATTCACGGGCGGGATAAGAGGGCTCAGTGTGGTTGTCAATCTGGTCTGTGAAATATTTATTGCAGAAAGTGTTTTAAACTTGCCTGTGTGATCTGTAGCAGTTCAGAATGGATTCCAGCGGCTTTCTGTGTACTTTTAACCTTCAGTTCAGCACTCCTCAGTCAGGAATCTTTATCGGGCCTGCAGCTTTCTGGAAGCCTCCCTTTAGCCTGGGTATGGGTTCTGACATGTCTACTGGAGACAGCTCCTCTGAGGAGAAAGGGAGGACTAGAATGAGGAGGAGGCCAGGAGTGCACATTCATCCTCTAGGGGAGCCACCTTTGGGAGTACGGGCGCAGGCACAAGGGGTGCTGGGCCAAGAGGTAATCCAAAGTGGAAGGGGCTGCAGAAGATGCCACTATCCTGCTGCCAGGGTATACAGGCGGAGAAGAAGCTAACTCAATATGACTGAGGTGCAGTGCCAAAGGAGGCTCCAATTGTCAAGGGAGATAGTACGCTACATCTGTCAGATGATTGACTCTGAGATCTCTCCTAACTGTGTGTGGGTGGACACCCCATGCCAGTGGCTCTGAAGGTCACAGTTGCCCTCAACTTCTATGCCTCTGGCTCCTTCCAGGGGTCGGTAGGTGATCTTTGCGGTGTCTCCCAATCAGCTGTCCACACTTGGGTCAAGCAGGTCTCAGATGCTCTGTTCAGGCGTGCATTGACCTTCATCCCCCACCGTTGGGACCAGGCCAGCCAAACACAGTGAGCCAGAGGCTTCGCGGCCATTGCTGGCTTCCCCCGTGTCCAGGGTGCAATAGACTGCACACATGTGGCCATCAAGGTGCCAGCAGGTGAGTCCGGTGCCTTCATAAACAGGAAGGGCTTCCACTCCATGAACGTCCAGATAGTGTGTGATCACATTTTACAAGTCTGTGCAAGGTACCCAGGCAGCTCCCACGCCGCCTACATCCTCAGACACACCCAGGTGCCGAGGCTTTTCAGTGCTCCGGCTCAGCTGGATGGTTGGCCGGTGGGTGACAAGGGCTATCCCCTCAGAAGGTGGCTCATGACACCTCTCTGCCATCCAAGAACAGAAGCTGAGCAGCGCTACAATAGGAGCCATGGCACCACAAGGGCTGTAGTGGAGAGAGTCATTGGTCTTCTCAAGATGCGCTTCCGATGCCTGGACCACTCAGAGGGTGCACTCTAGTACCCCCAGATCGTTTCTCGGTGATAGTGGTAGCATGCTGCACTCTGCACAATCTTGCGCTGGAAAGGGGACGATGAAGACATTGACGCAGTGGATGCGGCTGCACACGATGAGTCCAGCACTGATTTGGAGAATGAGGAAGCACAGGGCAAGGATGAGGGGCTGAATGCTGACCCGGCACTACACCAAGGAGGTAGGAACAGCCGGGAGACTTTAATCCAATGAACCTTCAGCTAGCTCCACACAAATGGATCAGGAGGACCAGCATTGCCTGTCGCTTCCATATGCTGCACTTAAATGCTACATCTGCCACTTCATCAGCTGCAACTAAGGGCTTTGGACATAAACCTCAATGTCCACTCAAACACTCATGACATGTATGTAAAACATACAAATGCAGCACAAAGGAGCCACTCTCAGCCATGGTAACACACTTGGATTTAATTTCATCCATGATATGGTGCAACAAAATGAAAGCAAAACGTTTTTACAACAGCAATGAATAATAATTCCCTAATCTAGGGCCAACACAAAAGCACCAGTGAGAAACCTGTTGTGTGCTTAAGGTGCCTTATTCTTACGTTTACAGGTGTTATGTCTTGGTGCCGCCCCATCGCTTGGAGTGGCTTCTGAGACAGCCTGCTGACTCTGCTGTCCTGTTGGCCTCGATGACCTTGGTGGCCGTCCTCTGGCCCATGGAGCCTGTGCTGGCCCCGCCTGGGAGGGAGTGGCCAATTCCACAGCTGGCATCTCCCCAATCATCACAGCCTCAATGGATGCAAGGTTCACTGGCAGAGGGGCAGAGAAGCTGCTGTCCTCATCCGCAGCACCCTGAGAGGAGCCCGCAGAGATGACAGGCAGCTGCTGTGCCAACGCGAGGTTGCTTCGGACCTCCCTGCTCACCGTAGATGGATGGGCACCAAGCTGGGAAACTTGCTGCCCAGACCATTTCCCACCTTGCCAATGACCACGTGGCCACTGGTGCTATGAGGGCTTGCCGGTCCGAGCATATCCCCAAGAGAAGCTGCTTGTTCTCCTGGAAGCCCCTCTCCAGGAAAGTCGCCACTCTCTCCATGGAGGAAGTATGACCCTCTGACATGAGGCTCATGGCATCACTGATGCTCCGTGTGGACACTCCACCATGGACAACAAGCAAAGCATACTCTTATGCAACACTCCCAGATGCTCCTGCATACCCAGCCGCATTTCCTGCAGCTGCTGCATCGCGTTCGACTCCAGAGGCACATCATCACGCCCTGACTCAGCATGTGCCTGGTCCCCTGCAGTCCTCTGGCTGCTGGCGCCATCGGCATTCTCTGTCTCTGCCATCTCCTCCAGCGACTGCAAAGTGCCCTCTCCACTGTGCCCCAGGACACTAGCCAATGTTGCAATTCCCATCGATGAGCTAGTATCTGCGCTGGTGCCTGCCTGACAGAAATGGTGTGACACAGGTTCACAGCCCTCAGGTGTGAGAGGGGGCATCTGTAATGGAGCCTGGTCACCAGCCTCTGATGATGCTGAAAATAACAAGAAGGACAGTGGATCAGTTAGTGTCCACAGAGTGACACACTTCATCCCTTTCCTGGCAAATAGTCAGGAGGAGGCCCAAACATTATAGGCGGATACAGGCTGGCTGGTCAGATGGTCTAAAGAATGCCAAATGGAATGTTATGTGGATAAGTGTGAGATGATGCACTTGGGCAGGAGAAACAAGGTACGGGAATACATGAGGAATGGTAGGACTGTGTAAGGTAAGGAGGATCAGAGGGACCTTGCTGAGCATGTTGACAGGTACACAAGGCATTTAAGAAGGTAAAGTCATGCTTGCCTTTATTAGCCAAGGAATAGAATGTAAGAACAGGAAGGTCATGTTGCACGTCCAAAAAACACTGCTGAGGCCACAGCTATACTTCTGCGTTCAGTTGTGATCAGCGCTTCATGGGGGGAATGTGATTGGAGTGGGGAGAGTGTAGAGGTCGCTGGCCAGGATGCATGCTGGGCTGGAGAGTTGGAGTTATGAGGACACATAGCATACTCCGGTGATATTAGCCATGGAGCACAGGAGATTGAGGGGTGACATTATTGAGCTTCATAACATTATGAGGGGCATAGATAAGATGGACAGAAAGCAACTTTTCCCCTGCGCAGAGGGATGACTAACCTGGTGGCATTGATTTAAGGTAAGGGGCATGAGGTTGATAGGTGAGGTGATGAGGAACTTTTGCACACAGTAATGTGGGATGCACTGACTGGTGGTGGACGCAGAAACCCTCTTAACATGTAATAAGTATTTGGATGTGCAGTTGTCATGCCATGGCATACAAGGCCATCGGGATAGTGTTCAAAAATGGGATAAGGTGACTTTGGAAGGTGCTGGACACACGCATCTTTGAATGGCCAAGGGACCCACATGTCTGACTCTATCAGTCTGTGAATGAGCAGTGTTGCTACATTAACGATTCCAAAAATCATCAGTGCTTTGGATGGTGGGAAGACAGAACAGATGTGACTGTGGACCTCAAGTGCCTGGTCGCTCCACCCCAGCCTCACCGACACCTGTGGACCTGAGCACATGGCACCTTTCCAGCTCTAGGGCCCCCTGCTCAAAACGACTCAATATCATCAGCTAGGCCTGGCCGCCTCCAGTGCGCAAACGCTCATAAGCATTGTGCACATTTTTCTCCTGCAAAACTGAGAGGACCATTCATTGGGGCTATTTGCACATGTAGTCTTCACATGCACACCGCACCCCAACCACAGTGGCCCATCTGAGGCCTCCAGTGCCTCTTCTCCATGCTACTGCTGATCAGTCACAAAAATATAGTGTGGCCGCTCCCAACCACCTCCCCCACACCCCCCAAACGGCCACCTTGGACACATTCTGTGTCCATCACTTTCAGAAACACACGGTCTCATGGCAAGGAGGCGCAACTAGGTGCAGCGCCAAGGGCACCAGATGTCTCTTGGCCACGAGGCCTTCCACAATCTCATCACCGTGAATAGGACATGTGTTGGAGCTCTGAGTGTGCATCCAGCTGCATCTCCTGCAGGTTGCCCCCAGACTAGTCATGTGCGACTAAGACCAACACATGGTGCTGGAAGAACCCATCTCCTCATGGAGCATTGAGACTGATGTAAGCATGGGCACTATCTGCTTGCCCACCCAGGGTGCGACAGTTGCCCAACATGAATCAATGCAGTCACGACAGTAAGACTTGCCCTCAAAGGCTAAGGCTACCTGCTGGGTTAAATGCCCAACACCAACATGGTACTCACCCTTCCAGAGCACAACAAATTGTTGAAGCGCGTACGGCGCTGGATCCAGGTGCACTGCACCTCATCGCGGGAGCTCATCACTCCGCCACCTCCTCCCAGGCGTGCTTCGTCATCTAGGGAGGCACTCCTCCTCCTATCCTGGGGAAACAGCACCTCCCGCCTTGCTGTCACCTCCTCGACAAGGGCAGTAAGGCAATCATCAGAAAGGTGAGGGGCACCCTGGCCCTCCCTGCAGCCTGCCCTGGTCCTGGGCTACACCCTGCAGTCTGCCCTCCTCCTCTGGCCTTCCCTCAACATTGGCCTGCTGTGCAGACCCCCTGGCCATAATCTGTTTTTGTGATGTTGATTGAGGGACAAACATTGCCCAGAACATCAGGGATAACTTCCTTCCCTTGTTCGCAATCGTGCCATGAGATCTTCAATGTCCACCTTAGAATGCAGACGAGGCTTCTATTTAACTTCTCATTTGAAAAACAGGTCCCCTAACAGTGCAGAACTGCCTCAGTTCTGCACTGGAGTGTCAGCCTAGATTCTAGTTTCTAGTGTGGGTCTTGAGATGCTTGGCTGACAGCAGGACTCACAAAGCCAGGGGAGAAGAGAACAAAAAAGCTGAGAGTTACAGTTTTAGTTGGACTTTAGATTAGAATTAAAAATAGAAACAAAAAACTGCAGATGCTGGAAATCCAAAACAAAAACAGAATTACCTGGAAAAACTCAGCAGGTCTGGCAGCATCGGCGGAGAAAAGAAAAGAGAAGAAAATTCCATAGGGATCATTCCTTCCGGGACACCCTGGTCCACTCCTCCATCACCCCCTACTCCTCAACCCCCACCTATGGCACCACCCCATGCCCACACAAAAGATGTAACACCTGCCCCTTCACTTCCTCTCTCCTCACTGTCCAAGGGCCCAAACACTCCTTTCAAGTGAAGCAGCATTTCACTTGCATTTCCCCCAACTTAGTCTACTGCATTCGTTGCTCCTGGTGTAGTCTCCTCTACATTGGAGAGACCAAACATAAACTGGGCGACCGCTTTGCAGAACACCTGCAGTCTGTCCGCAAGAATGACCCAAACCTCCCTGTCACTTGCCATTTTAACACTCCACCCTGCTCTCTTACCCACATGTCTGTCCTTGGCTTGCTGCTTTGTTCCCATGAAGCCCAACGCAAACTGGAGGAACAGCACCTCACCTTCCGACTAGGCACTTTACAGCCTTCTGGACTGAATATTGAATTCAACAACTTTAGGTCTTGAACTCCCTCCTCCACCCCACCCCCTTTCCATTTCTTCCCCCTTCCTTTTGTTTTTTCCAATAAATTATATAGATTTTTCTTTTCCACCTATTTCCATTATTTTTAAATATTTTTAAATCTTTTATGCTCCCCCCACCCCCACTAGAGCTATACCTTGAGTGCCCTACCATCCATTCTTAATTAGCACATTCGTTTAGATAATATCACCAACTTCAACACCTATGTGTTTTTTTGTTCTGTTGTCTGTGACATCTTTTGATGATCTGCTTCTATCACTGCTTGCTTGTCCCTACAACCACACCACCCCCCTCCACTTCTCTCCCCCCCACCCAACCACCACCACCCCACCCGCCACCCCCCCCCCCACCCCCCACCCCCCCACCCCCCCACCCACACACACACACACCTTAAACCAGCTTCTATTTCACCCCTTCCTTGGATTCACCTAGTTCTGTTGAAGGGTCATGAGGACTCGAAACGTCAACTCTTTTCTTCTCCGCCAATGCTACCAGACCTGCTGAGTTTTTCCAGGTAATTCTGTTTTTGTTTTAGATTAGAATTGTTTGATATAAATAATTTAATTATTTCTTTAGTAGTGTCTTCATAAGTTGAAGTCAGACTGGTCCTTTGAAGGATAAGGCCATAATCCATTATCAATGTTGAATTGCACTTTAAAGATTTATGCATTTTTATTGGATATTTTCCAACTTTATAAAAAAATGATCATTGGCCTGTTTCTAAACCTCTCTTCAGTTTCCAATTGAGTACAATACCTCATCATATCACCATTTCCATATCCTGGTCACGCTATACTCTGCTCAGTCAAGTTTCACGTGGATTCAATATATCAAAAGAGTCAAAGCCATTTTTATTTTTAAAAATGTCTTTAGAGTTGAAGATGTTTATAACATATTCTGAAAGTCAAAGAAGTAATAAATCTTAATCTTTTCACATTTCATTAATTGTTTTCTGAAATAGAAACAGCAGTGACATACTTGTGTTATTCCAATATTCCTGCTCTGGAACATGTTAATGAACATGTTTTCACACAAGCAAGTCAACAGTAGTTTACCACACTCTCAGACACCTCCTAATAATCAGAATATTTAAATAATGGCCATAAATTTGCCTTACTTCTTGTGATTTATGCACAGTATCTGTTATGTCACTAACTATCTTATCATCCAGTTGATTAGTTCATTACATTTCTCTTCAGGTATAAATTATTCAGGCAAATCAAGTTCTACACGTTAAGGATAAAAATGGCATGTTCGAATTCTCATACTTCCAAACACAACTTTCACCATGTCATAATTAAATCAGGGGAATACATGAGTAAAATCGTAAATAAATCTGATGCTACCACACGCTGACTGGAAGCAAGAGAAATATGACAGAGGCAACTGGGTCAAGATTCTTCCCTTGGACTATGGCATATTTGTGTTGAACACTCATCCTCCCACACAAGCAATCGGATCCTAACCCTCACATAATTGTGGGACTTCTGAGGCTTTCTCAGATTATACGCAAATCAATTTTGTTATGCAATATTTCAAGTTAGGCAAAGAATCTGCTTTTGTAAAAGGAATAGCAATACCATATTCCCTCAGCCTAATCCCATTACAATCAATCACCATCAAAAGCTTTTAAACCATTTTACAAGATGGTGCCTGTAGTTCTAGCAGATTATGCTAGACTCCCGCATCAACAACCTTACTTTTAAGTTCCAGATTTGACAATCATTCAAATTCAATGCCATACAATGGGCCACCAACACTGAATTGCCAGGATTTCACTGTGGAATAATATTGAGTCAGTGGAGGAGGGTGTCTTAGCAGGGCTAGACCTGCAGAAGTTTGTGTCTTATTCAGTTGTGACTGATTGGCACTGAAATGCCAACTTGGGAAGTCTGTGATCAACCTCAAGCTGTCTTCTTCCCTATAGGAATGAGCACAGCACTTGACTAACTGGAAGCTAACTCAGGGGACATAAGCCACTGAGGTATAGTACAGCTGAGCAACTTTCTCTCCAACAGTAAATAACCAGAAAGCAATAATTGAACATCTTTTTACTTGGTGTGGAATTTCAAAGATGGGAATGAATGGCAAAGGATTTTGAATTTGGGATTCTGGGATTGTCAATATTTTCAGATCAGAAAATCTATGCAATGTGAGTAATGATTATGAATGCCTAAGGTAGAAATTTGCCTGAAGACAGCTAAAAATAAAGATATACACTTTCCATTTAGGGATCTCACAATATAGTAACACACCAATGGATCAGGATACACAAATCTTTAATAATCCTACCATCTGTTTATCCCTATCATGATAATCATAAACAAAACTAGCTCTAAGAATCATAAACAAGTGCCCGTAAAATTCATTTTACAGACCATAACACATTGTTTTGACCTTAATAAAAGCAGCTACAATGTTGGGGCTTGGTATCAACAACAGGCACTCCCAGATTTAATAGGCCATGGTTTGGCTGTGGACTAATATTACCTGTATTTTGCACCAACAATGAAGGTAAAATTGTGCTGTGCCCTACAGCTAATATCTATGGGGTTTCAGTAATTTTCCATATTTTAGCATTAATGTAGCACTCATTAATCTTTGTGCTTGGCTCGAATATTCCTGGTTGATACTATTTATATTATTAAGATCAATGCCAGGATTCTCCTCTTTAAGGTGAAGTTCTGGCAAGGCAGGATTTTCACCACCTCCCACCCCCCTCACCCCTCAGGTTGTGTCCCAGTTCGACCCATCGCCCTGGATCAAGGTACCATCCAATAGGCATGAGGTGCTCTTAGTGCAATTCCTGCCACCAAGGCAATTCCCACCAGTATGAGGGCAGAACTCTCAGCAGTGCTGCAGCACAGATGCTGTTGTTGAATCAGAAAAGTAGGCAGGAGACCTTAAAGGACAAACAAACCCTAAAGATCAAACCACCTATCCCACTGAAGGACTCATTCAAGATCAAAACCTTCAAATGTCAAGGTGTATCTGAGGCTGACTGCAGTGGGAATAGGAGGCCAGTCTTTCAGTTGCAGTTTGCTGGGAAATATGCTTTACATGTATAATAACTATAGAGTAAAGGTGATATTCAATTCCTCCAAGCAAAATATATCCCAATGAGGAAGAAAGATGGTAAAAGGGGGGAAAAGCATCCATGGCTATGCAAGGAAGTTAAAGATAACTTAAAGGCAAAAACTAAGGCATACCAAATTGCAAAGATCAGTGGCAGGCTGGAAGATTGGGGAACTTTTAAAGATCAACAAAGGGTTACTAAAAAAAAAATAGAAAGAGCAAAGGTAAATTATGAAAGAAAACTAGCGCAAAATGTAAAAACTGATAGCAAAACCTTCTACAAGTATGTAAAAGAAAAGAGAGTAGCTAAAGTGAATGTTGGTCCCTTGGAGGACGAGACTGGGGAGTTAATAGTGGGGAACGCAGAAATGGCAGAGACGCTTAATCAATACTTTGCTTCAGTTTTCACAATGGAGGACATTAGTACCACCCCAATAGTAACAGGTAGTGCAGAGGATATAGAGGAGGAGGAACTTAGAACAATCACCATCACTAGAGAAAAAGTACTAATCAAACTATTGGGATTAAATGGTGAAAAGTCCCCAGGACCTGATGGCCTACATCCCAGGGTCTTAAAGGAAGTGGCAGCGGAGATAGTGGATGCATTGGCTATAATATTCTAAAATTCCCTGGATTCTGGAAAGGTTCCAGTGGATTGGAAAAATGGTAATATAACACCCTTATTCAAAAAGTTGGGGAGGCAGAAAGTAGGAAACTATAGACCAGTTAGTTTAACGTCTGTTGTTGGGAAATTGTTGGAATCCATTATTAAGGAAGTAGTAATGGGACATTTGGAAAGTCAAAATGCAATCCATCAGAGTCAGCATGGTTTTAGGAAGAGTAAATCATGTTTGACTAATTTGCTAGAGTTCTTTGAAGATGTGACAAGCAAAGTGGATATGGGGGATCCTGTAGATGTAGTATATCTGGACTTGCAGAAGGCCTTTGATAAGGTGCTGCACAAAAGATTAATACACAAGATAAGATCACATGGAGTTAGGGGTAATATATTAGCTTGGATAGAGGATTGGCTAACCAACAGAAAGCAGAGAGTCGGGATAAATGGGCCTTTTTCTGGATGGCAAGTTGTAACTAGTGGGGTGGCACAGGGTTCGGTCCTTGGACCCCAACTATTTACAATCTATATTAATGACTTGGATTCAGGGATACAAGGTACTATAACTAAATTTGCAGATGACACAAAATAGGTGGGAAAGTAAGTTGCACTGAAGAAATAAGAAATTTACAAATGGATATGGACAGGTTAGGTGAATGGGCCAAAATTTGGCAGATGGAGTTTAACGTGGATAAGTGTGAGGTTATCCATTTTGGTCAGAAGAATAAAAAGGCAACTTATTATTTAAATGGAGAGAAACTTCACAATGCTTCAGTGCAGAGGGATCTGGGTGTCCTCGTGCATGAATCGCTGAAAGCTAGTATGCAGGTACAGCAGCTAATAAGGAAGGCAAATGGAATTTTGGCATTTATTGCTAAAGGAATAGAGTATAAAAATAGGGAAGTGTTGTTGCAAATGTACAAGGAAATGGTGAGACCACACCTGGAGTACTGTGCACAGTTTTGGTCCCCTTACTTGAGGAAGGATGTAGTTGCTCTAGAGGCGGTTCAGAGAAGGTTCACTAGATTGATTTCAGAGATGCAGGGCTTGTCTTATGAGGACAGATTGAGCAGTTTAGGCCTATACTCGCTAGAGTTTAGAAGAATGAGAGGAGATCTAATTGAGGTATATAAGGTGCTAAAGGGGATAGACAAAGTAGACGTGGAGCGGAGTTTCTGGGGTATTCTAGAATGAGAGGCCATAGTTTTAGGCTAAGGGGTGGTAGATTTAAATCAGAGATGAGGAGGAATTACTTTTCTCAAAGGGTCTGTGGAATTCACTACCTCAGAGTGGTGGGACGCTGAATAAATTTAAGGAGGAGATAGACAGATTTTTAATTAGTAATGGGTTGAAAGGTTATGGGGAGAGGGCGGGAAATTGGAGTTGAGGCCGAAATGAGATCAGCCATGATCATAATGAATGGCGGGGCAGGCTCGAGGGGCTGAATTGCCTACTCTTGCTCTTAGTTCTTATGTTCTTATGATACATTCTTAAGCTGCTACTGTATTATCAATACTGTAATACATGCAGAGAAATTATTCCCTAATTTTAAAGCTGCATTTTCCAGCACTGGGTTCTTTGGCTCTCACATTCAGCTACCACAGCAAGTTGAGTTTTGTCTAAAGCCAGTCAGGCTGCTAGAGCAACAGTGTTATATTCCAATTTAGAGCCAGGTCCACCCATTCAAATTGTTGTTTGGCTGAACAGGTGAAGGCAGTCCAGAACACTGTGCTGCTGTCCCACCTCAATTGCATGAGGATGTTCACAGGCCTTTTTTGGAAATTCAGTCTCAGGATATTGGAGTCATGGCCAGTATTTATTATCCAACACTGGCTCCCCTGAGAAGCTGATGAAGAGAAATCTGCTTGAACCACTGCTGGTTGGAAAAAGCACTTGAATGGCTGTAAAGTGCTTTGAGACATCCAGTGGTAGTGAAAATCACGATATAAATGCAAGTCTTTCTTTCTAGTGATTTGATACAACTGAGTGGCTTGCTTTACCACTTCAAAGAGCATTTGAGTCAACCATATTTGTGTGGGATTAGAGTTACATATAAAGCAGCCTGGATCAGGATGGCAGGTTTCCAAACAGAAAAGACATTAGTGAACCAGTTGACAGCTTCATATCACCTTTACTGATAATAGATTTTATTTTAAACTGAATTCTCAAACTACCTTGGTAGGATTTGAACTAGCGTTAGTCCACTATCAAAACCACCACACTGCTGTACTGTAGGGGAAGGTGAATTTTTGAAACAATATCCAAAAAGAGGGAAGAAATTTCTTCCTTAGCAAAAAGGGCAAAGCGGTCCTTGTGTCAAATTTTATTGTTACTATTAAGATAATACAAGTTAAACTAGTGCCAGTTCACTGTGAGACATGTCAGCTTCTCACTGTACGCCAACAATCCCTTAAGGAAGTACAGGCAAAGAAAAGCCCATTCAACCTTCAGAGCCACTCCCTCCACAGTTCGCACAGAATTTTCCCTGTCAGACCTATTCTCCAACTTCATGGAATGAAGGAAATAATGATGGAAAATAAATAAACACAAACCGTCCATGGGCAGAATTTTTCGCTCAGGGTGCGGACACGCGCCCAACCCATGCAAGTGTGAAATAGTACATGATGACATCAGTCAAGCATCCCGACGTCATCGCACACTTGCGTGATATCTCGATCAGCAGGCGCACCCGAGTGTCGAAAGCACACCCATCAACAATTAAGGGGCCTATTAAGGCTGCTAAAATTGTAATTAACCGAGATTTTTTTGTTGCCCGTCTAACATCACGGCAGGCAGGCAGGCAGGTGCACGTATTGGCCAGGCCGCCTCTGCATTTTTCAGGAAACCTCATCCATGGGCGGGATGAGGTTTCCGCTATTAAAGTTTTAAAAATAAAAAAGTATGGACAGAATTTTCATCTTGTACACGCCCAGGTGACTGATTCAGATGCGTGGGCATTTTTTTCCGGAATTTGAAATCTTTTTTTATTGCATTTAATTTCTTCGGCTCCCTGAGGCAGCTCTCTGCCTTCAGGGAGCGTTCTTTCCCCGCTGCCCCAGGCCCGCGCTGACTTCAGCCCTCACCCTCCTCGTGCCCCCACCCCGGCAGCGCTGAGCTTCTCAGTGCGCGCTTCACGTTGGCTTGCCGTTAATTGGCCAGCCAGCGTGAAATCGCAGTCAGTGCAATCGCAGTCGGGGATCCGTTCCCCAGCCGCTCCCAGGCCCGCCAATCGCGGGCATCCAACGAGCTAAAAATCCTGCCCCTTGTCTCACAAGGACAATCAGTGCTTTAGAATTAGCACCAATTTGCCCATATTTGCAGAAGAACATCGGTGTCCCATCATCTCACCATAACGCCCTGCTGCTATCTGATGCTGCTGCCACTGCAGGAGATGTAACTCTGCTGTACGCTGGTGAGGAATTCTCACTGCACTTTCAACCCAGAGTAGCAGGGGTATTAAGTCGGAGCCAGGATTGGCTGTAAAAAGGGAAGGGAATAATTGGCATCGAGAGTTCGTAGGAATGGGGCAAAGATGGTCACTGTGAAGCGAGCGAGAGAAGGAGAAAAGTGCCAGTTTAATCAGTGGCGGGGGGTGGGGGTGGGGGGGGGAGGGGATGGGGGAGAGGGCTGGCACTGAGGGGCACAACAGAGGTTGATATTGTCAACATGAAGTAGAAGAGAGGGTGAAAGAGACAAGTCTTGGTTGGAGCACTGGGGAGAAAGGAAGAACTGAGTCAATGTGAACTAAGGGATGGGGAAGGAGAGTGGCTGCTGGAATTGAGGGCAGGAAAGAATTTCAGTATGAACTGAAGAGGTAGAGAATAAAGGTGCCAGCAAAATCACTGAGCTGCAGCAACGAAGAGGAGTGCGAGAATCAACTGGGGAGGAAAGTGTTGGTGTAAAATAAGGACTGGGGTGAGAGGGGGGATAAGAATGCCAGTGTGAGCAGTAGAGGGGGGAAAATTGTCAGCATCAATAGGAAGGGATGGGTGGAAAAATGGCAGCATGAACTGCAGAAGGAGAGAGAGATAGCAATATTGGCATGGACAGAGAGTGAAGAAGTGAAGAGTGCTCTGTGAACAGGGAGAGGCAGAGAGGAAGAGTACTTCAGTGTTAATGGGACAACATATAAACAACCTTCAACTCATCATCAAATAGTAATGGTGAGTACCAGTACATATCGACCATAGCCTTCAAATCCCCTGCAAGAAACGAAGGGAAAATGGCCACAGTTTTTACTTTAAGCTTCCACTACACATATTCCCAGTTAAAATTTCATCCAGCCTCTGTCCTACTGCACTTTCAGTACAATGACATCATATGTCTATATAATTCTGAGCTGTCTGTCTTCATGAAGCTGCTGGCCAGTTTTTGTTACTTTTCTAGTCTGGCATATGGAAGACCTCTATGAAAATGAAAGTCACTGGCCATCAAATGTTATAAAACTAATCTGTGTGATACCAATCGAACCTTACAACTAAATTCTTCAACCCTAGCCAGTGGCATTCGACTGACAACATAGTCATGGTTCCAGCAGTCCACAAACAATAATTGATCATTTATGTTTACCTATGTGCTCATAGCCATCAATTATATTCTTAAACAAATATTTATTCAGCTATTTACTTTTAAGGAAGAGCTTTTACTCAAACCACATTCCACATATCCAGTACTCTACTGGAAGAAGGTATTTTATTCTCTTGTCTTACATGAGAATAGTTCCTCATACTCCTGGCTCTATCCCTACGACCAATAAATTGGAGATTGGGGCATTACCACAGATGCAGCCGCCTATTAGCATGCTGTAATGATATAATGACACCTCACAGAATTGCAGAATTGTTACGGTGCAGAAAGAGGCCATTTGGCCCATTGTGATGGCACTGGCTCTCTGAGTATTTTAACTTAGTGTCAATCTTCTGCCTTTTCCCCGTAACCCTGCACATTGTTTCTATTTAAATAATCATCCAATGTCCTCTTGAATGCCTCAATTGAACTTGCCTCCACCACACTTCCAAGCAGTGCATTCCAAACCCTAATGAGTTTTTTCTCACCTCACATTTGCTTCTTTTATAAAACACTTTAAAACTGTGCCCTCTGGTTCTCAATCCGTTTACAAGCAGTGAAAGTTCCTCCCTATTTACTCTATCCAGACCCTTCATGATTTTGAAAACTTCTATCAAGTCTACTCTTAGCCTTCTCCTCTCCAAGGAAAACAGTCCCATCTCCTCCAATCTTTCCTCATAAAGTGTCTCATACCTGGAGCCATTCTCGTAAACCTCTTCTGAGTTCTCGCCAATGCGTTCACATCCTTCCTATAGTGTGGCACCCAGAACTGTACACAATACTCCAGCTGAGGTCCAAGCAGTGTCTAAGTTCATCAAAACCTCCCTGCTCTCATACTCTATGCCCCTGCCGATTCTGTGCCCCTTGCTATTACAGTACTCATTCTATTGGCTTTATCTGTCAGAACCATAATGTTATTTTACATTATTATTTATGTTGCTATATCTTCAGGGTAACATTCTTTACTCAAATATACATTGTCTTAGTCTAATAGAAACTGTAAAGCACAGATGGATGTGGCTGCTCAGTGGGATTGAACCTGACTAACTAAAATCCAACAAACATTTTTCTTCTCAATGTGGAAATTTGTTTCAGAATTAGTTGTTGCAATCTAAAGATAAAATTGAATAAAATTCTAAGGTACTGTGCCCTCAGTTCTATCAGTATATACAATGCTGCTGCCCTGGAGCAGCTACCTATATGATAATGAACAACTGTTCTGTCCTCTACCTGCAGCAACAACAATTTGACTTAAACAGCATCTTGAACATGACAAATTGACCCAAGGCACTTCACAGGAGCGTTGTCAAACAAATTTTACTCTGAGCCACAAAGGAGGTATTCAGTAGCCAAAAGCTTATTCAAAGAGATGGATTTTAAGGAGTATTCTAGTGGAAGAAAGAGAGATGGAGAAGCAAAGAGATTTAAGGAGTGAATTCCTTATCTTGGGATCTAGGCAGGTGAAGGTATGGCCACCAATGTTGAAGCGAAAAAATTGGAAATGTGCTGGAGATCAGAATTAGAGGAGTGTAGATACCTTGGAGAGTTGCAAGGCTGAGATCTAAAAATAGTTTTGTTTTTAAATCTTTCAGCAATTTTTGTTTTTAATAATTTCAATGGTAAATGTATTTGGGCAGTTCCTTAGCAGCAGTGCTACACAACCCCTAAGAGTTGCCTTCTTTGATGTCACAAAAAGTTAAAAACAATTTATGACCAATATTATGTAAACAAAGCTTGAAGTAAATTATTTGGTCAAGTTTCCAACTTCGAAATTGCTATGCATAACATTTATTCTTTTCAAAAATGCCTACTTGCCATAGTTTCATCTTCCACCTATTTAAATCACACTCCTTCTAATTTAAAGTCTGTGTCTTTAAATACTGATACAGCTAATAATTTATAAATAACAATCAATAGTGTTATTCTGGTTTACCTTTTAATTAATGATGTATCTTCAATCCACAAATTCCTATCTCTGATACATTACAGCCCCTTGTGTTGTTGCATTGAAACAATGTGGGTTGCAAACTTTGTTTAAAATATGGCTTAAAAAGAAACGGGAACATTCACCTTTATTGTAGGTACAAACTTATTTCACATATATAGTGGACTCAGAAGCTTCCCTGCTGTAGTGCTTAAGGGTTAACAATGGTGCACAGACAGTGCCATTGATTGCTGGGACCAGCTGATGACTTCTGTACTTCTATATTTAGGCAACTCAGAGATGGCAGGAGAACTCATTTCTGAAATACAGATCTGAACACTTGTGCTAGCTAACGGGTTTAAAAATATACCACTGCAAATTAGCAGGGACAGAATGATGGCCCCATTCCTACAAGCGGTAGTAATACACGGCATCTGTGGTTAACTACAAACACACTCTTTACATTCACACCAACAAAGTTAATACAATTTCATGTGGAAACAACCAACCGAGCCTCCTCTAAATAATATGTCAAATACTGTGCTGAGATAACTTAAGCACTGCATGTGGCCAGCAGCTGTCACTGAAGGCTTCCTTTAACATATAGCCTTAACTCTTCAAATACTTGTTCAAGGAAAATACTTTTTTCGAATTATGGGAGAGAAATTGGTCCTTTTTGGCCCTTCTTTTGGACAAAAAATATGCATTGGGATTTCTTTCACCTGATGCCCTCCTGTTCATATGCCAACCTGTGCCAAATCGGAAATCAGCAACTTTCAAGTCTCCAGGGCTCTCACCTGAAACAGGCGTTGTGACTTGAAAACACAAAATAAGCCCTCACCCCCGGTTTTAGGACCCTACTTCAAATTCATTACCATTTGAGCAGTCATGACCGCATGTGCCCCACTTAGTTACACTGACTTTACAGCAGAAGAGCCAGCAGCCTTTAAAGGGATTTCTGCTTGCCAGCTAAGAAAAGTAAACAGTTTTGTTCAGTTTCATTGCTGAGGGCAGAAGTTATTGACATGTTATTTTATTCTTTGGTCTTCCTACACCAAATCTATACCATCATAGGTCAAGAGGGAGCATAGGCAACTTGCTCACCAGGCCTTTGTGCTGCTGACAAGATAAATTCTCAAACCATAGGCTGAATCAACAAGCACTGCTCTCTCACACCTCCTAGTGGTTCCCTACTAGATTCCAAGTAGCAGAAACCAAAGAACAGGTCACCATCCATCCCTGTGAACCTGTTATGGAGGCAGAGTAACTTTTTAAGTTTAAATTTTAAAATTGAAGAAAAGCTATGCACAAATCTGCTCCTGCTGAATCAAATGGGACAATTAAAATGGAATTAATATAAATCCTTGAAATGCAAATGCCTATCTTTATACCACATCCAGCAATAATATAACACAGGGATTTGCCATTGGCTTCTGTGTACTTCAAGCAGAAACCGGCAGGCTGTCTTTATGGCTCTGGAGTACAAAATGTTATGCTCTACATAAGCAACATCATAGTAAGTGGGCCCTGGTTCATCATTCTAATCCAAACATTTAGCATAGGAGCCATTGTTTGCACAAATGACATAATTCAACAGCAAACCTCGTAGTAAAATCCAGGCTCCTGCAGTGCAGCACGAGCTTTATTCTTTTTTTAAAAAATGACCTGCTGGAACTGTCAAATACTGTTTGGGAAGGGGGGTGGGGTGGAATGTCACACTCCAGACTAGAGTGTGCCTGAGGTTGTCGTGCAAAACCAGCATGGTCCTGCTACACCGTGACATTCAAACATAAACATGCTCCACTTTTGAGCAACTGTTTCTGCTGCTTCCTCACCCCAAGGGTTAACTGCATTACTTTGATGAACTAAACACAGTGTTAAAGGAGCCTTTTTTCTGGGAGTGGAGGGGAGGAGGAGGAATAACAGTTCATTGCCATCACTGTCTCAGACTCCGTTAACAACGTTGAAAATCTGATATTCTACCCCAACCCCTCCCTTCCCAAAAGGGAAATCGATTGTGTGTTGAAAACCTAAAGAATTCCTATAATTTTGGCTGAGGATGTCATTCTGGACCTGAGTCTCCTGTTACATTTCTCTTGGCAAACCTGGTTCTTCTTGGGGTGGGCGTGGGGGCGGGGCTGGGCGGGGGAGAGGCTGTAAATGCTATTCTCGCCACGTTAACATCACATGCAAGTGACGCAACAATGCATTTCAACGTGGTTTATATAATTGTACCTTGTGTTTATAAACAAAGGGGAAAATGTGTCAAACACTTCTTAATAGAAGACCTTTAATACCTACTGTGCATCACTGAGAGCTGACAGGATCAGTCCCAGTGACAGCAGCCAAGACGAACCCTCCTGTGCAATCCCCATTAAATACATACTTCTTTCTTAACTTTGGCAACAAGTTTCTTTAGACAACATGATTGTTCAAATTCTTAAGAGACAGCACAGCAATTCTCCAATAAAACATGGCAACTCATTCTGAATCACATCCTGCCATCGTTTTAGTATAAATATCTGCTTACAGGCAACGTTAAACTTTTGGAGGTCTGTTTTTTATTGTTGTTCAATAGAGGCTTGAAAGACAAATACATATATATATAAACACAGAGTCAACCAAAGGAAGAGCGTTTAACTGTGTTAACACTTCTCTAAATCTCCAAGCCAGATCGCAAATGCATCAGAAGATTTTTTTTCTCTCTCTACACGTTCTTTTATCACTGAGATGCGCCGTGAGATTCAGTAAAGCTCTATTATAACACTTCCTATTGGCAAGCAAAGCGGCCACAGTCAGAGACACTGAGCACTGCACAGTTACAACAAGAACAAGCAGCAAATTGGTTTATTGTTACTTACTCGTTAGCTTGAGGAAAGCTTTCTTGCGATGTACAAGATAGCATCAGGCACAACTGTATAACTGCTATTAGACTGACTGAGCTCCTGCAAGCAGCCATCTTCCACCGTGAATATATTTCACAAAACAAAGTGGGAGGGAAAATAAATAAATCCAAAAAATAAATAAAGAAATCTGTCCAAAGTTAATGTCAGGGGGATCAGATCGGGGGGAGGGGGAGGGGGAGAGGTTCCAAGAATAGGTTCACAACAGCAACAAATTCTAATAATCCCAAACTATAACATTAGCAGCTGATCTGAAGAGCCGCCATCAGCCCGGGTTCCATCTCCAAACAGCTTAGTTTTGTTTTTTTTTGTTTTTTTTCTTTTTCTTGTGTTGGGATTTATCCTGGAATTGCGCGAACTGCTGGTAATCGCCACTGTCCTGGACTCTCAGCCCCCTCCTCCAACCGCCCTGTGAAACCAGTTTCATCAATCCCCTTCGATCCCCCACGATCCCGGACTAGTTTCCATACAAGGAATACCAGGAATACACACACTCGGTCTCCTCACGGGGAGCCAGCGGCTGATCGCCTGTCACAGAAACATCGCAGTCAAACCCTGGTTTATATCGACGCCGTTAAAGCGAGGTGCTGCGTGTTGAGGTGACGCTTTTAAAACATTCACAAGGCGGGTTCTCTACTTGCGCTATGACTTTCTCATTAGAAAATCATTTTAGGAAAAGAAAAAAAAAGACACATAATTACAGTCTATAGATCAAAATGTGTAGCCCACTACTATATTCTCCAAATGTCAACGTTGGAGAGTGCTTTGAACCTTGTAACCAGCTGTTCTGTTATTATATAAGGTTACTGGAAATAATATGAAAGCTACATTGCAGTAGTTCATTTTTTGATATGGCTAACTTTCAGTTTGCACTGTATGGCCACAGAGTGCACGAAAATAATACCCTTTTTGGGAGAGTCAGTTCCTGCAAGAATTAGGAATAAAGCTTTTCCTGAAAACATTTCTCCCACACATTGCACACGAGGAAAACTTGTGCTTTGATTAATTAACCAAGAGTTAAAAACTGAACGCGGGGCCAGGCTTGAGTGGCTGAATAACCTACTCGGACTAATTTGTGCTGTGGCAGAGGCAGTATCTTTAAAGTTTGTATCATCCCATTAAAAGGTTTTGGTGAGTCTCAGCTCCTCATATAATCCGCCCTGAAACTTCCACTTCAACGCTTCCATGCTCACCCTGGTGGGAAATGTTATCTTTCAGCAGATACTATAGCCTAGAAATTACTGTTGGTGATACGCTTAATAGATTTGTATGGCATTCCTTTATCCATTAGTGTAGTACAGACATTAACCTATTTAAAAGCATTAGGTTTAATGCTTGTGTTAAAACAGCAAAGAGAATATTCTGGGAGTATTTGTTTGCTAACGTAACTAAAAGTAATTACTAGCGTTAATCTGCTATAACGCAAACGTTTAAGCAATTTTAAAATCATGACTCATTAAAAGTAAAACATAGTTAATAAATTGACATTGCTTGAAGGGATCAGCAACACAATTATTTAATTCAATTACGAATCATGTGGCTGCAGCCTTTTCTGAGTAAAATCATAATAGTGTCATTCCACCTTTATAAAATAATGGCCGACATTAATTTTGTCTCAGTGAATGTTATCTTACAAAGTTGAAGGATATCACTGTTGGTGAATGGTGTCTATTCCCATGTTTAGTCCTCAGTGTCAGTGCAGATGCTAAAGGATTGTGCTCATTCTGAGGCACTGTCACCTAGTTCTCACAGAAGTAACCCTTCCACACTAATTGGGTTTCAAAGCTTTATGAGTATGAAAACACACCCTGTCAGAAAACATTTCAAACACAGCATTATAAATTTCCTGGTAAAGAATTGTTGCCTGGCAAGAAGAGTATGGTGATGTGCACTACACTATCATTTCAAGTTTCTTTTTAATTTTGCTGTTTTCTTTGCAGTTCACCAAATTGAAGATCTCAGTCCCAGGATCAGTGCAATATGGCACTCAGACTCTTTACTCTGCCCCAATAATATTATTCAGCTCAAACCTCCAAAGATCCTTCCTTCCTGCACTTAGTATCATTACTTGCAATAAGAAAGTCAATTTCTTGCTGAACTTGACAGCTTTCTTTTAGCTTAAACAGAAGCCTAACTCACTGACTAACATAACAGACTGTCAGTCAAGAAGAAAAAAAAACTCAGTGCTGACCTTCACTTTCATTTGAAACAAGATTGGTCAGAAGGGGGTGTGATCCATATATTTGAAATGCTGAGTGTTATAAGTAACACAGATATAAAGCAGCTATTTGATTTGAATTGTGAATGAGGAACCAGACACACACAGTCAAAATTAATAAACTGTAAATCAGACTGGAACTTAGAAGACTTTCTTTTCCCTTATGGAGGAATGTATATTGTGGAAGACACATCAAACATATTAGTATGGAATCATAGAATAAAACAGCACAGAAGGAGGCCATTTGGCCCATCATACCTCTGCCAAAAGATGAGAGGCAGAGTTTGTATTTCTTATGAGTTTGCCTTCAGACAAAAATAATCATCGAGTTACATAGGATGAAATAAGTCCAGCACTGCCTGGATGTAGTGTTACCCGTGAATGGCCCCAGGCCAGTTCTGAGTAGTGAGGAGAATATATGTGCAGGAGTTTTCCATCAACAGATTTGGTGATGGAGCATGTAACACTTATGTAACATTTTCCCTCAAGAAACCAAATTGGTGAGGCCCATTCCATGACAGAGTAGATTGTTTATGGTATATGGAAACAATTTCATTAATGGCCTGAGAAGCCTTAGTTTAACAATTTTCATGTCTTAACACTTTTCTGAATTTAAGGAACTTTGCTTGAAATTTAAGGTGCTTTTACATTATCAAAATGTAACCTGAGAAAATAGGTTGGTTCTCCCTCAAAACAAAAACAGAATTACCTGGAAAAACTCAGCAGGTCTGGCAGCATCGGCGGAGAAGAAAAGAGTTGATGTTTCGAGTCCTCATGACCCTTCGACATAACTAGGCGAATCCCAGGAAGGGGTGAAATATAAGCTGGTTTAAGGTGGTGGGGGAGTGGGGTTGGGTGGGGGGAGAGAAGTGGAGGGGGGTGGTGTGGTTGAAGGCAAAAGCAGTGATAGAAGCAGATCATCAAAAGATGTCACAGACAACAGAACAAAAGAACACATAGGTGTCGAAGTTGGTGATATTATCTAAACGAATGTGCTAATTAAGAATGGATGGTAGGGCACTCAAGGTATAGCTCTAGTGGGGGTGGGGGGAGCATAAAAGATTTAAAAATATTTTAAAATAATGGAAATAGGTGGGAAAAAGAAAAATCTATATAATTTATTGGAAAAAAACACCCTTCCTGGGATTCACCTAGTTCTGTCGAAGGGCCATGAGGACTCGAAACGTCAACTCTTTTCTTCTCCGCTGATGCTGCCAGACCTGCTGAGTTTTTCCAGGTAATTCTGTTTTTGTTTTGGATTTCCAGCATCCGCAGTTTTTTGTTTTTTGGTTCTCCCTCTGTTGGCTGCATTTCATTATGTAAAGAAGGCTCTGGAAATGGGCAGAATCAAAGACACACAAAAATATTGGCCTGTAAATGTTCCACTGGCTTGAGGAAGCCAGTTGCTGCGAAATAAATGCTGGAAGTTGATCCCAACACACATACTTCAGTTCTCCGCCTTAAACAGCTCTATAGGTGCCAGTACTAATTCACCAGATTAACAGAGGAAAGTAGCAGCCACCACATAGGTCAGCCTTTCAAAGCTGGATCTTAGAATAAATGTAATGGTAAAAGCCTCTGTAACCAACCCGAAACTCACAATACCTCTTTAATTCACAACCTTCTCTGAATACACTTTTAAACACTGCATGTAATCTTATCAGGCAATGGTAGCTTTAAGTATTTAAAGCCTCCTGTGGTATTCCTCTACCTAATATATTCAGAAATAGCATTGGAATTTTCAATAGTTGAAGCTCCTATTGCATGATTAAATTATGGCTTTAAAAGTTAATCAAAAGGTTCTTGGTCTTAATATTAGAAATCACTCTGTCATCATTTTTCACTTTTGAAAAATTGAGACAATTACAATTGCAGCCCACGACCAAAATTTTTTAAAAATCCATCACATTCACCGCAGCTCTAATGACATTTTTACATCTTCATGATATTTTATCTGCATTGTAAGTGATTACCATGGTCATATGAAGGCAGTTGGCTTCTTTTTGCCTTATTATTTTTAATCATGTAATCCTAAGGCTAAAAATCTAATATGTTCAACTGCATTAACACTTTTCTTTCAACACTGGTTTAGACCCATAACTCTCAAGCCCCATAATGAATATTTTTTTCACATAAGCTAAGGAAGAACAATGGTGTTGTGTGGACCACAAGCAATAAATCAACTGGACCAGACAGATTACACCCCAGAGTTCTGAAGGAGATAGCTGAAGAGATAGTGGAGGCGTTAGTGGTGATCTTTCAGGAATCACTGGAATCAGGGAGGTTCTCAGAAGACTGGAAAATCGCTAATGTAACCCCCCTGTTTAAGAAGGGAGTGAGGCAAAAGACGGGAAATTACAGGCCGATTAGCCTGACCTTGGTCGTTGGTAAGATTTTAGAGTCCATCATTAAGGATGAGATTTCAGAATACTTGGAAGTGCATGGTAAAATCGGGCAAAGTCAGCATGGTTTCATCAAGGGGAGGTCATGCCTGACAAATCTGTTAGAATTATTTGAGGAGGTAACAAGTAGGTAAGACAAAGGAGAGCCAATGGAAGTTATCTACTTGGACTTCCAGAAGGTCTTTGACAAGGTGCCGCACAGGAGGCTGCTCAGTAAGATAAGAGCCCATGGTGTTAGAGGCAAGGTACTAGTATGGATAGAAGATTGGCTGTCTGGCAGGAGGCAGAGAGTGGGGATAAGAGGGTCCTTCTCAGGATGGCGGCCGGTGACTAGTGGAGTTCCGCAGGGGTCAGTGTTGGGACCACAACTTTTCACTTTATACATTAATGATCTAGCTGAAGGAACTGAGGGCATCCTGGCTAAGTTTGCAGATGATACAAAGATAGGTGGAGGGACAAGTAGCATTGAGGAGGCAAGGAAGCTGCAGAAGGATTTGAACAGGTTAGAAGAATGGACAAAGAAGTGACAGATGGAATATAAAGTGGGGAAGTGTGGGGTCATGCACTTTGGTAGGAAGAATAGAGGCATAGACTATTTTCTAAGTGGGGAGAGAATTCAGAAATCTGGAGTGCAAAGGGACTTGGGAGTCCTAGTCCAGGATTCTCTTAAGGTTAACTTGCAGGTTGAGTCAGTAGTTAGGAAAGCAAATGCAATGTTGGCATTTATTTTGAGAGGACTAGAATATAAAAGCAGGGATGTGCTACTGAGGCTTTATAAGGTCTGGTCAGATCACATTTAGAATATTGTGAGCAATTTTGGGCCCCGTATCTCAGGAAGGATGTGCTGGCCCTGGAGATGGTCCAGAGGAGGTTGACGAGAACAATGCCAGGAATGAAAAACTTAACATATGAGGAATGTTTGAGGACTCTGGTTCTATACTTGATGGAGTTTGGAAGGATGAGGGGGGATCTGAATGAAACTTACAGAATACTGAAAGGCCTGGATAGAGTGGACTTGGAGAAGATGTTTCCATTAGTAGGAGAGACTAGGACCCAAGGGCATAGCCTCAGAGTAAAGGGAAGACCTTTTAGAACAGAGATGAGGAGAAACTTCTTTAGCCAGAGAGTGGTGAATCTATGGAATTTATTGCCACAGAAGGCTGTGGAGGCCAGGTCATTGAGTGTATTTAAGACTGAGATAAATAGGTTCTTGATTGGTAAGGGGATCAAATGTTACGGGGACAAGGCGGGAGAATGGTGTTGAGAAACTTATCAGCCATGATTGAATGGCGGAGCAGACTCAATGGGCCGAATGGCCTAATTTCTGCTCCTACGTCTAATGGTCTTATGGTGACTTACTACCCTTAATTTTACCGAAGTGGATTATTACGTTTGCGATGTGAAAATGCCAGCAATAATCACAGCACATGAAATGATGAGAGTTAATAATTACTCTGTAAAACACAATTGATTATTGTTCAAAAAACCCTTAATTTTTCCCTTTTCTGATACTATTTTAATCATTGTCTTGTGTCACAATGTTACAGAAGAAAGTACAGAACTGACAAAGGCGTTGCAATCCATGGCCAGTATAATTTTGTTACTATAAGATGGAGTAAGTACTGTAGCAAGAAAGGATCTTGGATCAGAAGATCTAGAATCCATATGGGTGGAGTTAAGAAATAACAAGGGGAAGAAGACATTGGTGGGAGTAGTCTATAGGCCCCCGAACAATAGCTATTCTGTAGGACAGAGAATAAATCAGGAAATAATGAGGACATGTAAAAAAGGCAGTACATTAATCATGGGTGACTTTAATCTTCATGTAGATTGGGAAAATCAAATTGGCAGAGGTAGCCACGAGTAAGAAGTCATAGAGAATATTCTGGACAATTTCCTAGAACAATATGTTGTGGATCCAACCAGGGATCAGGCTATTTTGGATCTGGTAATGTGTAATGAGGCAGGTTTGATAAATGATCTCAGAGTAAAAGATACCCTAGGAAACTGTGACCATAATATGGTAGAATTTAGCATTCAGTTTGAGAGTGAGAAAATTGGGTCAGAAACAAAGCAAACTTAAATAAGGGCAATTTCAGAAGAGTGAGGGCAGAATTGGCTGGAGTGGACTGGGATAGGATTTTGGAAGAAAAAACAGTTGATGACCAATGGCAGACATTTAAGAAAATAGTTCATGACTCACAACAAGAACATATCCCAGTGAGGAAGATGGATTCAAGGAAGGGGATAAACAAACCATGGTTAACCAAGGAAGATAAGGATAGTATCAAATTAAAAGAAAAGACATACAATGTGGCAAAGAATAGTGGCAAGCCAGAGGACTGGGAAAGTTTTAAAAACCAACAAAAGGTGATCAAAAAAATAAAGAGGGAGAAAATAAACTTTGGGGTAAACTAGCAAGTAATATAAAAATGGACAGTAAGAGCTTCTGTAAATATATAAAAAGGAAGAGCAAGACCAAAGTGAACATCAGCCCCTTACAGAATGAGGCTGAAGAAATAATAATGGGGAACCAGGAAATGGCAGAGGAGTTGAATAAATACTTTGCTTCAGTCTTCATGGTAGGAGACATTCCGATACTAAATAATCAAGGCGCAAAGGAGGGGGAAGAAGTAAATACAATAACTATCACTAGGGAGAAAGTACTAGGGAAACTAATGGGGCTAAAGGCCGATAAGTCACTTGGACCTGATGGGTTGCATCCTAGGATATTAAAGGAAGTAGCTACAGAGATAGTGGATGCACTGGTAATAATCTTTCAAGAATTCTTAGATTCTGGAAAAGTCCCAGAGGATTGGAAAACTGCCAATGTAACACCCTTATTCAAAAAGAGAGGGAGACAAAAAACAGGTAATATAGGCCAGTTGGCTTAGCATCTATTATTGGGAAAATGTTAGGGTCTATTATAAAGGATGTAATAGCAGAGCATTTAGAATTACATAATCTAATCAAGCAGAGTCAGTATGGCTTCATGAAGGGGAAATCATACCTGACAAATTTATTAGAATTCTTTGAGGAAACAACTAGCAGGATAGATAAAGGGGAAGCAGTAGTTGTAATATATTTGGATTTCCAAAAGGCATTTGATAAGGTACTGCACATAAGGCTATTTAATAAGATGGTGTTGGGGGTAGTATATTAGCATGGATGGAGGATTGGCTAACTAATAGAAGACAGTGAGTTGGGATAAGGGCAGCATTTTCAGGATGGCAACCTGTAACTAGTGGAGTGCCACAGGAATCAGTTCTGAGGCCTCAATTATTTACAATATATATTAATGACTTAAATGAGGGAAGTGAATGTACTATCACCAAATATTCGGATGATATAAAAATAGATGGGAAGGCAAGCAGTGAGGATGACACAAGGAGCCTACAGAGGGAGAGAGACAGGTTAAGTGAGTGGGCAAAAAAATGGCAGATGGAATATAATGTGGGAAAATGTGAGGTTATGCACTTTAGCAGGAAGAATAGAGGAGCTGAATATTATTTAAATGCAGAAAGACTACAGAAGGCTGAAGCACAGAGGGATTTGGGAGGCCTTGAGCATAAATCCCAAAAAGCTAACATACAAGTTCAACAGGTAATAGGGGAGGCAAATGGAAGTATGGATTTTATTTCAATGGGAATGGAGTATAAAATAGGGAAGTCTTGCCAAAGCTATTCAAGGCATTAGTTAGACCACACCTAGAACACCGAGAACAATTTTGGTCCCCTTATCTAAGAAAATATATACTGGCTTTGCGGGCAGTCCAGAAAAGGTTCACTAGGTTGATCCCGGGTATGGAGGGATTTTCTTATGAGGAGAGGTTGAGTAGGTTGGGCCTGTACTCATTGGAATTTAGAAGAATGAGAGGTGACCTTATTGAAACATATATTATTCTTAGGAGGGCTTGACAGGGTAGATGCTGAGATGTTGTTTCCCCTTGTGGGAGAGTCTAGGACCGGGGACCTATTTTGCCCATTTAAAATAGAGACGAGGGGGAATTTCTTCTCTCACAGGGTAATTAATCTATGGAATTCTTTACTGCAGAGGGCTGTAGAAGCTGGGTCATTAAGTGTATTTAAGGTGGGGAGAGACAGATTTTTAATCAGTAAGGGAATCAAGTGTTATGGGGAAAAGGCAGGAAAGTGGAATTGAGGATTATTAGATCTGCCATGATCTCATTGAATGGTGGAGCAGACCTGATGGACCAAATGGCCTATTTCTGCTTCTACGTCTTATGGTCTTATGTGCCATAAGCCAATTTCTCTCAAGTACTCCCCTTTTCAAGTAGCTAACTAATTTATCTATATATTCTCCTATTCTATCTGTCTCAACTCTTACCCTGAGAACTTTATCCTGTACCATCAATCTTCTGTGCAAAGTAGCTAAGTCTAAGCAATGTGTGAAACTTTTCTCGTCTAAGATTGAGCCAGTGTGCCTGTCCTTGGGGTTTGTGGCAATCTCAATCATATTAGTGAGGTTCAGTTTACCAATTCATCTCGCATATCTCAAGTTTCATTTCAGTTGCTTTTTTCTGCACTATTTCCAGTGTCTGGATATTCTTGCTGCAATGCAACAACCAGCATTGTACATATTACTTGCTTGTAGTGTGACCTTTCAGTGCCTAATATGGATTATTATCACCTCCTGAAAGTTGTGCTTAATCCCCCTAATTATACATCCCAAATTCAGGCTAGTTTCCTTACTGCTGCTACATAATGTACTGTTGGTTCTCAGCAAGCTATCTGCCAGTGCCTCCAAGTTATGCACCTGTATTATGTCCCAAAGTCAAGAACCATTCAATTTTATTGTCAATAGTTTATTTCCCTTCTTCATCTTGTTAGCTTGCAGAAGCCCAGATTAAATGCTATTTGCCACTCGTCAGCCCACCTTCCAAACATCCCAGACCTTTTAGCATTGGTTTATCGGACACTTATTCTTTGAAATTCTATTGCTTTCCCAACTTGGTGTCCTCTGCAAATTTACATAAGAAGCTCCAAATAATTCACATGTACTGTAAAAATGGTGCTTCCAGCACTGATTTTATCCTGTGAACAAACCGTGTGCCATGTGGCACTGTTCCATTCACAAGCACCCTCTGCTTTATCTGATTTAGCCAATTGCCAATTCACTTCAGAAGCTGCCTCTTATTCAAATTGCTACCTTCTGAACTAATTGCTTGTGTGACACAGTCTGAGAGGTCTGCTGCTATCTAAATATAGCACATCCACAAAGTTTCCATTGTCAACAGAGTCCATTATTTCCTCAAAGAATTGCAGCAAATTGGTTAATTCAGACTTTCCTACCATAAAGCCATGTTAACTCTTTTTTTTACAAAACCACATGGTAAGTTCCTGTTCCTAGGTGACTATAAATGGGAAAACACTGAAGGGAGGTTTTACATTGCCTCAGAATGGCAAGGAAGAAATTGAAACCAAGTCATTCTTATGCATCAGCCTATAGCCATTGCAGTATTGTCACTTGGCAGATGGCTGAGAGTGGGGCAACATACATTATGCATGTGCAAACTAGGAATAAAAAACTGAAATAAAATCAAAACTGCAGCAAATATACAGCAGGTGGCTAGCGAATAGGGAGCTTAATTTCTAGCCTTGAGGATGTCACCTGCAAGTTCAAAGCCCACTGGCGTTGCAGACAATGATGAAAGATGTCGAGTGCCGTACAAAGAGAAGGTTTTTTTTATAAAACTAACCTTTCAGGCATCGATCCTTCGTCAGTTCTGTATGGGCTACATTTGAAAAATTAACATATTATTTCTCCTTTCTGATATTGAAAATCTATTATATTTATAGTCATTTTTGATTTTATTTCCAATTGCTAATATTTGCCATTTTTCTTTCCATCTGTGATGGGGATCATCTTCCCCTAATACAACAGAAGGAGGCCAAAAATCTTCAAATGACGGAAATAAAATTTAATTTAGCAAATCAAGCTACCAAAGAGTGGAGGGAAAAAATTAAATCTCAAAGATCATTCAAACTCATACAAGAGGATCCATGTTGAACTTAATGTTTTGGCTTGAATGAGGTTTCAAGGGATTGTTCTTTTTTTAACCACCTGTGCATTAAACATCGCCTGGGTGTAGCGCAGAAAGGAATAACTTGCTGTGCAAATCACCTCTTACAAAATCCCTGAATTTTGTGTCAGTTAATCATTCAAAGAAAATCTGCTTTCTAGGAGTGCAGCTTCCTGCTTTGTGAATACACACACACACGCACACACACACACACACACCTTATGTATACGATGATTTTCGACAGCGATTAGTTGAAATTCTATCCTCAAATGAAATTAAATAAATATATTTAAAGGGAGAGTATCATCATTAGTACAAGTTTTTTTGTGTAACAAGGAACTATTACTCAGTATTTTTTAGATTTAATTTGCTCAGTGTGTCAGAGCTAATGAATTTGATAATTGTTTGTTGGGGGTGTGGTAACTATGAGTTTTTGATAATTGTGTGATTAATAACTCTTGCCCACACTCCCCCGGGAATAAATATTTCTAACGTACATTAATGTACAGACCCAGCTTTAGCATTTACTTTGCTCTTGTAACAGATCTGAACCCTGGGAATGTGCTATGAGGAAAAATATGCAGTTTTGTGAGCCTGGGATAGGCAAAAAGGTAAACTTATTTAAAAGCTGTAAAAACAAAAAACTGCGGATGCTGGAATTCAAAACAAAATCAGAATTACCTGGAAAAACTCAGCAGGGAAGAAAAGAGTTGATGTTTCGAGTTCTCATGACCCTTCAACAGAACTGAGTGAATATTAGGAGAGGAGTGAGATATAAGCTGGTTTAAGGTGGGGGGGGGGGTGGGTGGGGGGGGGGGTGGGGGGGGTGGGATGCGTGGGGGGAGAGAAGTGGGGGAGGGGTGGTTGTAGGGACAAGCAAGCAGTGATAGGAGCAGATAATCAAAAGATGTCACAGAGAAAGGAACAAAGAGGTGTTGAAGGTGGTGATATTATCTAAACGAATGTGCTAATTAAGAATAGATGGCAGGGCACTCAAGGTACAGCTCTAGTGGGGGTGGGGTGGAAAGACTGGCAGGGCATAAAAGATTTAAAAATAATGGAAATAGGTGGGAAAAGAAAAATCTATATAAATTATTGGAAAAAAGAAAAGGAAGGGGGAAGAAACAGAAAGGGGGTGGGGATGGAGGAGGGAGTTCAAAATCTAAAGTTGTTGAATTCAATATTCAGTCCGGAAGGCTGTAAAGTGCCTAGTCGGAAGATGAGGTGCTGTTCCTCCAGCTTGCGTTGGGCTTCACTGGAACAATGCAGCAAGCCAAGGACAGACATGTGGGCAAGAGAGCAGGGTGGAGTGTTAAAATGGCAAGCGACAGAGAGGTTTGGGTCTTTCTTGCGGACAGACTGCAGGTGTTCTGCAAACTGGTTGCCCAGTTTACGTTTGGTCTCTCCAATGTAGCGGAGACCGCATTGGGAGCAACGAATGCAATAGACTAAGTTGGGGGAAATGCAAGTGAAATGCTGCTTCACTTGAAAGGAGTGTTTGGGCCCTTGGACGGTGAGGAGAGAGAAAGTGAAGGGGCAGGTGTTGCATCTTTTGTGTGGGCATGGGGAGGTGCCATAGGTGGGGGTTGAGGAGTAGGGGGTGATGGAGGAGTGGACCAGGGTGTCCCGGAGGGAACGATCCCTACGGAATGCCGCCGGGGGTGGGGGGTGGGGGGGGGGGGGGGGGGGGGGATGATGGTGGTGGTGGTGGTGAAGGGAAGATGTATTTGGTGGTGGCATCATGCTGGAGTTAGCAGAAACCACCCCACCAGTCTCCGCATTCAAAGGATCATCCTCCGCCATTTCCGCCAACTCCAGCATTTCCATTATTTTTAAATCTTTTATGCCCTGCTAGTCTTTCCACCCTACCCCTACTAGAGCCCCTGAGTGCCCTGCCATCCATTCTTAATTAGCACATTCATTTAGATAATATCACCACCTTCAACACCTCTTTGTTCCTTTCTCTGTGACATCTTTTGATTATCTGCTCCTATCACTGCTTGCTTGTTCCTACAACCACACCCCCCCAACTTCTCTACCCCCACACCTCCCCTCCCACCACCACCTTAAACCAGCTTATATTTCACCCCTCTCCTAATATTCACTCAGTTCTGTTGAAGGGTCATGAGGACTCGAAATGTCAACTCTTTTCTTCTCCGCCGATGCTGCCAGACCTGCTGAGTTTTTCCAGGTAATTCTGTTTTTATTTAATAGCTAGGTTACTAAGAGCAAATGAAACCCCCCCTTTCAGATCCTTTTGTTGATGCACTTTTGTTGTGTGTGTACTGGTGGATACCAATGCCAATATCAGTTCAATGGTTTGGATATGGTTTAGACCTCTCTGCATATCTTAAGCAACAAAGGTTAACGATTTTCTTTCCAACGATGTTAATTCAGCTTCCCTCATACATCTCTACTCCATCAGTCTCCAAGATAGTTATTCAGATAAAGACACCAAATTTCAATATTGAAATAGAAACAACTGCAGAATTGTTAATAATTCCTTGCAATTGTTGGATGTTTTAAAATAAGTTGTTGCCGACAGCACAGACAGGACTTTTGCTCTGATATGAGGATAGAAACAGAAGCGAGAGGGCACATAATTTCACGCCATTTGGCTGTTGTGCCAGTTTGCCGTCACCATTCAGTCCCAGGCTGTTCTGCTGGAGGGTGAATGGGGAGCAGAACACCTATCCACCCATAAACAGCAGGTAACTTGTTCAGCCCATTAAAAAGTCAATTAAGACTATTGATCAGAGGCCAACAGGAATTTTTCAGTCAGCCTGCGGGCCCCTGCAGTTTCAGGAGCACAGCAGGCTGCCTCCAGACTGGGGTGCCAGCGTTCCAGGCAAATTTTGAGGCCCCTTTCCCACCTTGACTATATGGTTACAGCCATGGCTGCAGGCTGCCCTGTGGAGAAACTCCTGCTTCACAATGATGACCCAGCAGTTGTGGCCATTTTTTCATTTCAAGTATTTTAAAAGTGCTGGGAGGGTGCCTCAAGTTGGAGGTGCCCTCTCTCTCCCTTATCTGCAGTGATAGGTTGCAGCTTCTTTTATGTTGGAATGCCTCTGGCCCTCCACCTTTGACAGCCCACCCACCCACCATCCTTAATTGGATGGTGAGCATGCCCTCTGGCCACAAATTAGCAAAATCAATGTTGGGTGGCTGCTCCTGACACAGTGCAGGGTCAGGACCTGCATTTGACCCTGACATCTGAGTCCCAAGCAAAAAGCAAAATCCTTCCTGCAGTTAAACACTAGAAATATATAACATAAAATAGATCAGACCCTTAGCAGGAGCACACATTGCCTTATACATCAGTCTGAGCTGTATTTATTTACCATCTCAATTAATGATTAATGAAAATACATTTCTAGCATTAACTCTAATCCAAATCCTAAAAGCAAATAAAATCAGGAAATGTCAGAAATGCACAGCAGGTAAATCAGCACCAGAAAAATTAAAAAATAGGTTAGCATTCAAATATAATCTTTCAGGTCTCGACCTTGGCTCAATGGTAACACTGTTGCTTTGAGGTTACAAAGCTGTGGGTTCAACCCCTACCCTGAGACATCAATGGATAATCTAGTCTGACACTTTAGTACAGTGCTGAGGGAGTGTGGCATTCTAAGAGGTGTAGTCCTTTGGATGAGATATTAAATTACGGCCATGTTTGCCAGATGGATGTGGAAAGGATGGAAAGGAACTCTTGTGGGAGAATCTACAACTAGCGGTCAATGTTAAATAATAAGGGGTGGCCCCTTTAAGACAGAGATGAGAAGAAATTTTTTCTCTCAGAGGGTAGTGAGTCTTTGGAACTCCCTTCCTCGAAAGGCAGTGGAAGTAGAGTCTTTGAATGTTTTCAAGGCAGAGGTAGATAGATTCTTGATAAAAACAAGGGGATGAAAGGTTATCAAGGTAGGTGGGAGGCTAAAGTCATGATCTTATTGAATGGTGGAGCAGGCCCGAGTGGCCTACTCCTGCTCCTAACTTGTATGTTCGTATACCCTACAGGTGGATGTAAAAGATTCCATGGCCTGTATTTGGTGATATGTAATGCTGATGTAGTGCATCTGAGTATAATGTGGAGCTGTGCAGTGGTGCCTTTCATGTTCAACCCTTCACTGCACTTCTTCACTTGAGCCACATCATTAGTTTTAGGTCCCTAGAGAATAACAGCTGCCTTTTCAAAGGAAGGGAGAGAAAATAGGAAGAGTGGTCACTGGCCTATTCTCAGACACCTCCTGCTGACTAATTCAGAACAATGTTTATGAAGGTTTGGAAGCAGTCTTCTGCCTGCCTGCTTAGCTGCAGTTGGTACAAGAGGAGAATGGAGGGTAAAGTTAAGTAAACTCCCATAGATTGTTAATGGAATGCATAGCCTAACATTTTCTATGTAATTGGATATTGCACCATAGTATTGTCAGCTTGGAAATATCTCTCACACTTTCCTTCACTGTATCGACTTTGGCAATAATTGTTGTCTTGGGAGCTAACTGGAATTGAAACCAGTCCAATGAATAATTTAAATCTATATGCTGACATGCATGTATTGTTTTCCTAAACATTTTGGCCGGGATTTTACTGGTCCTGGGTTGCCAGGTTGGGGCGGGGTGGGGGTGGTGGGCGTGGTGGGGATGGTGTGGTGCCAGAAATAAACTCTCCAGAGGAGATGTGGCCAGATGGATATGTGAAGGTATGTGTGAGAGAATGGGTGGTGATGTCCCTTGAGCTGGCAGTGAGTGAAACGCCAGTGAATGTGTGATAGGCTTGAGTTGTGAGTTCAGAGAGATGAGATGGTTGCCATACACTGGCTGGCACGGATGTTATCATTCATCATCTATCTGCATTGGATGGCCAACCTCTTCTGTGCAACATTGGCATCGATCAACACTGCCATCGCCTAACAAGCTGGAATGGTAATGTAGTTGCCCGTCCGGCGGCCAGAGCGGGAGTAGAGGACATCACAGTGGCTCTCCACGGCATCCAAAAGGTGCTTGAGGGCTGCAGTCTTCTTGCCTTTTGGGGCCATGTCTTCTTTGCTGCAGTCCTGGGCTGGAAGCACTGAGCACAGCTGTACTTTAAATGTGGTGCCTGGCGTGATGATGGTGTGGCAAATGAGAGCCCACCCACCATAGAAACAGTGTGTTTCCTGGGAATGCATAAGTAATGTAGCGAGTTTGGGACGATATGGTGGGGAAACCCATCATTGCGGCCGGCGGGTAAAATGTCGTTTTGCCCACCCACTACCGCACTTAGTGCAAATCTGGGACAATCCCCTCAAGGTGTTTGACAGGGTCATTATCAGCAAAACTTAACACTCAGTTAATGTATGAGATTCATAAGAGAGATTAAAAGCTTGATCAAAGTAGGCTTTAAAGTTCTTTTTATTCACTCATGGGATGTGGGCGTCGCTGGCTAGGTCAGCATTTATTGCCCATCCCTAATTGCCCTTAAGAAGATGGTGGTGAGCCACCTGATCTTAAAGGAGGCAAGGAGAGGTGTAAGAAGGAGCTTAAATCCTAGACTTAGGTCACCAAACGTGGAATGAAGGAAATTGATGATATATAACAGGCAAAGTTGAAAAGTTGAAGGAATGCCTATTTCTTGAAGGATTGTAGGGCTGGAGATTGTTTGAAGTGATGGAAGTATTTGAGGATGAGGATGAGAATTTTATAATAAAGGCATTTGTCAGCTAGGAGCCAATTTAGGTCAGCAAGGACAAGGGCGATAGGTGAATGGGTCTGTGCAATTTGGGATACCGGCAGCAGAGCTTAAGATGATTGCAAGGTTACTAAGAGTGGAAAAAGTGAGATTGGCCAGGAAAGCAATGGAATAGTCAAGCCTAGAGGTAACAAAGGCATGGATGAGGGCTTTAAAAGCAGATGAGCTGAAGTTAGTGCAGAGCTGGATGATGTTTTGCAATCAGAGATAAACTGCCTTTGTGGTAGAGATAAAATAGGGGCAGAGGCTCAGCTCAGGGTCAAATATGAAGCCAAGGTTGCAAAACAATCTGGCTCAGTCCGAGGCCATGGCCTCACAGGAAATGGAATTTGGGATTGGCGCCAGAGACGATGGCTTTGGGCTTCCGAATGTTTAATTGGAGGAAATTGTGGCTCATCCAAGTCTGAATGACAGACAAGCAGTCAGTCAACGCAGAGACAGGAGAGGGATTCATACTGGGTGTCAGTTTACATAGAGAAGATGATACGTTTATTGATGATGTCATCGAGGATCTACATGGAGGTGAGAAATAGGAGGGAACTAATGATAAATCTTTGGTGACTCCAGAGTGTGGGGTTGGATTTTCTGGCTATAATTGGATGAGGAACATGGTACCATGCATTACTTACCCTGCTGGACAACATTGGAGAAGGATGGTGTGGTCAATCATTTCAAAGGCTGTAAAGAGGTTGAGAAGGATGAAGAGGGATAAGCAAACCTCAGCTGCAGTCCTTGAGGGAAGGAAATCTGCCATCCTCACCTGATTTGGCCTGCATGTGACTCCAGGCCCACAGCAATGTGGTTGACTCTTAATTGCCCAATGCAATGGCTGAACACTCAGTTTAAGGGTAATAAGATATGGGGAACAAATGCTGGCCTTGCCAGCGATGCACAAGAAAGAATAAAGAAAAAGAAACAATCAATTGTGATTTTGAATCGAGCTATTGCAGTGCTGTGGAAGGGGCAGAAAGCTGATCAAAGAGACCTTAGCATTGGGTTGTGGGTGTGGAGACAACATGTTCAAGGATTTGCAAGCAGAAAGGTAGACTGGAGATAAGTCAGTAACTTGCAACAACCTGGGGGTTATAGGTTGGGCTAAGGAGAAGTTGATTGCAGAATTGAAAGGGAGATGGAGTGTGCCTGTAGTAAGAGACCTGTTTACATTATCAGGGGCTAGGTAAGGAAGGTGGGTGGTCAGCAGTTTAGTGGGAAATGGATCAAGAGAGGAGGAGGTGGGTTTGATCAACCAGATAAATTTGGAGATTGAATGAGAGGAGTTAGCCCAGAAAGTAGAGAAAAATGTGGGTTCAAGGTTAGAATGGGGTAACCTTGAGGAAAACATAGATTGTTCAATTCTATACATTTTGGACTTCAGGTGAAGGCATGGAGGGGCTGTGATCATGTTTGGGAAGATGACCAGGGTGGGGGAGATTAAAGATTTCTCTGTGGACAAAGGTATCAAAGGTGGAGATGAGGGATTAAGAGATTATTAGAGCGGGTTGACAACTAGTTAGAAATAATGAAAAAGTGAGAAGGAGGATTATTATATATTTGCATATTGCCAATTGTTAATGAGAAAATGATCTTGAAATATCATTAGTTTGAATTTCAGAAACAAATAAGTAAATTTAGTAACAATTATGTGTCAGGGCATAGTTAATCAGGAAAATAGATCAATGTGCTCAAATCTATGAGAAGAATGATAATTATGCAGATGACCTTGTGTATAATATTAAAAAATTGCTTCTCTTTAATAAAAATTGCTATGTCTGTCAAGATCATCAACTATGTCAAGACTACAAAACTAATAAATTTTCTTCCTGGTTAAGTGATTAAGCCTGGATTTTGTGATGGGAATAACAATAAGGCTATTGGCACTCACTTTTATTAAGGAGTAAATTGGACAGCAATCTCCAGCACCAAACATGCACAATTAAACAAAGGAGTCAGGAAGTTGCTGTCTGAATTGTCCTGTCCTCCGGAAGCTTCGATAAGAGACCCTGTTCGAAGACACAGCATTGTAACAAATGCATTAATGTGCAAGTGTGATATTTGTGTGAGTGATATCCTTTAAACACATTAGAAAACACTGGGCTTGTCCCTTCAGATTTAAGTTAATTGTTAACAACATGCGAAATCTTAATCACTGCAGAAGAACCTCTCTAGCATTGAAAATTAATTTTTATAAGTGTGAAACCGCATTTCAAGAGATTTTAATTATTGTTTGAGGTAAAACAATTTAAAAATGTAATAATTTTCATTTTATCTCTGGGCAGAATTTTCCGTGCCCACTGGCATCGGGCATCATGGTGGGCATGAGCAGACAACATGGCGGGAAGGCCAAAAATCAGTTTCATGCTGAAACATGATTGCAACCATCTGCTCCGCCCATCAATGGTGGGCCACATTCCCCATCGTGGGATGTTGGGGTCTTCATTGTAATACATCTGCATAACATTATAATCCCAGCCCGCCGGAATCATTTCTCCACGTCAAATGTATCACCCACATTGGTGGGAAAACACCCTGGTGCAGAGCACGCCTTGAAAAGTTTGACGTGTAGAAGTTGGGACTTACTGTTAGGGCCTTGCTCACGTCGCGGACATCCGAGAAACCAAAGACGGCTGGAGCCTGACAGTAACGGGACCCTGGAGGAATGTCCATGACATGCTGGGTGGATTCTCATGGATATGGCACTGCCGCGAAGCAGCTCAGGAAGGTAGAAAATCACCGTTGTGGGTCTGCTTTGAGACTTCAGTATCTTGGCCATGGTCTGTCACAGATGATCGTTGAGAGGGTGGAGGGGAAGGCCCAGGTGTTAATGGAAAAGGAAGATGTACCAGATTGGTGGGAGTGCAACACCTAGGTTTGACTGGGAGAGTAAGGTATGTCAGTGGGGGGGTGAGGTTGGGAGAGGGAAACGAAGGTATCAGTGGGTTGGGGGGGGTGAGGTTGGGAGGGAGGAAATTAAGGTAAGGGGGTTGAGGTAGGGAGAGTGGGAACAAAGGTGGGGTGAGGTTGGGGGGGGGGAGAGTGTACGGGAGGAGGAGGGGGTAACGGGGAATACAGCAACTGGGGAGGTAGGTGTAAAGGGGGAGGAATATGTAAGGAACAAAAGGAGTCCGGTGGACAAAGGGGTAAGGTTGGAGGAAGGAGTCTCGGGGGGAAGGAGTCCAGAGGGGGGAAAGGGTAAGGGTGTGGAAGAAGTAAGGGTGGAAGAAGGAGTCTCGAGGGAAAAGAGCCCAGATGGGGGAAGGAGTTCCACCATGCGGAGGGAAGAGTAAGGGGAGGGGGATGTCCTGGTAAACATAGAAGAGAGGGGTCTGTGGAGTTGATGACTGGTTCCAGGGGAGTGAAATGAGAGTGGGTGTCCACAAGACCATAAGCCGTAGGACGTAGGAAGGAATGATGAGAATGAGAGAATGAGGTGGTTGGGTGAGAGGATGAGGGTGCAACGATATTGTAGAAGGGACAGCGAGGGTGGTTGGTGGGGACTCGGAGGTAAACATGAAACATGGGGATGGGAAGGAGGAAGTCGGGGAGGTTAATGTGGATAGGGTTGGAATTTTTGGGAAGGTTGGGAACGTGTGCATTCACCTGGACATCCTCGAAAGAAAAGGGTTGCAGCTGGTAGGTGACAATGGGCAGGTGGAAGGTGATGACAGGGGGGGTTGGCAGTGATGAGAGGGAGGACATGGGTGACTGGGGGAGGGGAAAGGCTTGGAGAACTGAAGAAGAATGTTAAATGCACCATGTTTGCAAATCTGAAATTTGAAGGAGGCTCGTGGTGGCCGAGGTCACGTGCTGCATGGGAGTGTGATCATTGGGTGGGCAGAGGTGCAGGTCAGCTCAGATGGACAACTGAAAGAGAACCCCAGCAGGCAGCAATGAAAGTACTTAGGACATTGAGATGAGTGTGATGGAGGAATGATCCGCGTGTGTGGGAGAATGTTTACATGAATCTCCGAAAGGTCCTGCCGCACACACACTTCTCCCTCCAGAATCACTCGTGGGCCGGATGCTGCAGTTGAACTACTAGTAGGGGGGATGGGTCGGGTAGGGGAATGCAGGGGGAGGACTTGTGAAGCCTGAAAGTGAAGCTGAAATACACTATTACACATTATTCAGTGAAAGTGAATATATTTTCATATTTTAAAGTGACAGAATGTGTTCGCTCATGCAAATAACTGTGCTCAGATTTTCCTAACTTTTCCAGGCCTAACACTTCTAAGTGCTGCCCTGACATCCGCAGCAGGGTTGGAGACAGCCTGTGCAATGGTTGGCCCTGTTTCCTCTGATGACTTTGGTGTGGATCCTCTGGAGAGTCGAGGCCTTAGGGGCCCTGGCTTTCTTTGGCTGTCCCTCTGTGGTGACAGAGGATGAGGGTGAGATCCCTCGGGCTGTACAGCTCACAATGAATGTAAGCATTGAATACTATTTGTATTATAATTGTATTGAAGCACCTCAGAGTGCAACATGATGTATGTCGATAACTCCAATACCATTGCATTGTCTGACTGTCTGTAATAACCATATTGAAATGACTAATATTCATTGATTGTATCAAAGCACCTCATGATCCATGTGTAAAAGTTGAATCTGATTGTACTTTTTGTGATGGTGATTTAGAAATGTTTAGCTATGTTCTTTCAGCTATTTTATGAATAAAGTATTTTTTCAAAAAAAAAGACAGAGGATGAGGTTGAGAGGGTCACAGGCAAAGGGGACTCAGAGGGATTGGACAGCATCTGAGATTCCTGAGTGGATGACCTAGTGGTGTCCAACAGCTCTACGTGATGTTCCCCACTTTCTGCTGATGCTCCATGATGAGTTGGAAGGCCGAATCCAGAGGCTTGTCTTCTGAATCAGACCTGGCAGATTTCTATTCCCCAGAAGTCACCCAAGTGAAAGGGAGCTTGGCTGAACTTGCCTATTCTTGCTGCAGACAGGTGTTTGTGTGGTGACCACCAGATTGTGAACCCGAGCCTGCTCTAGATCTAGGTCTCACCGAGGTGTGTCTACCTACGCTGGTGGAGCGTGTGGGAAAACGCTGTGATGGGCCTTCCAGGCTGCTTATTTCCAGCTCTTCAATGGAGGAGGAGTCCGCTTGGCTGGAGGTGAGGACCTGGATGGAGCTGAGGGACTGGCTGGCTGAGGGTGTCTGTCGCTTGGCAGAGCCTCCTGTGAACCAAAACAGAGATAATTAGCGCATGAGTCAAAAACAAGTGAGAGAGCACTCACATTTGCGTCGAGAGAGGGATGATATGGTGCAGGATCCTCACATGGGTGTTCACCACTGACCTCACCGTCACTGCAGGCAGGGTCCACGTCCTCACTAGTCAGCGCGATGGCATGGTCCTCAAAGTGAGTGAAGGGCCTAACGTGGGCCACTCCACCCCTAGGTCTGGTATCTCTCCCTGCTGTAGTGAGCCAGCTTCTCCTGGACAAAAACAGGAGAGAGTGTGAGAAAGATACATGGCACTGTGTGGAATATTTGTGTGGTGAGCAGAGCCATGGACGGGATGAGGATGCGAGCTGATGAGGATATGAGCCTGATGGAGATATGAAGGTGTATGTGTGAGCTAGTGGCGTGAGAACCCTGTGGATGTGTGATGGATTTGTAAGTGTGTGAGTTGGGAGTGATGAGAAGAGTGACTTATCCTAGTAGAATGGATGAGACCATTCATTTCTTGTGGCACTGGATGGCTGTACTCTTTTGCAAGGCACTGACCACCGCTACCTCCACCTCCCAGCTGGATTAGTGACCTTGCTTGCTGGCCTTCACCCAGAGTGGCGTTAGAGGGCATCACAGTGGGCCTCCAAAGCATCCAAAAGGCGTTCCAGGGATGTATCACTAAATCAGGGGGCTGCAGTCCTCCTGCCTATCAGGGTCATGTCTTCTGTGCAGTAGACCAGGGCTGGAAGCACTGAGAGGTGTATGCACATGTGCAATTTAAATATGGTGCCCGGCCAAAGGAAGCGGCGAGGTGATGGCGTGGCAAGCGAATGAGTGTGCTTCCCAGGAACGCATGATTAATGGGGCAGGATTGGGATTATACGGCGTGAAAAGCCACCATTGCAGCTGGTGGGTAAAATGATCTTTTTCCTACTCCCGCCTGCACTTAGTGCAAATCTGGGATGATTCTGCCCTCTTTCTTTTCTATCTCTCTCATACACTCATCTTTTTCCCTCTTCATTTCGCTTCCTGTACCTAAGTTGTCCATTCATTGCTGACTGCAAAACCTGGGTCATTGTGTTATTCATATTGCTAATTGATTATTTTCCATTTTCATTTTTCACCAATCATGATGTTCAACATCTTTCTCCACAGTTTCAATTCCTCACTAGTCACATTGCACCAAAATAAATCTACTCAATCAGATTCAGACTGAGGAAATTTGACGAATGTGAATAAAAGAAAGGAAGACTTGCATCGATGCAGCACATTTCATCACTTCAGGACTTCCCAACTAATGAAGTACTTTCGAAGTGTAGTCACAGTTGTAATGTAAGAAAGGCAGCATCCAATTTGTGCACAGTAAGCTCCAAGAAATAGTTATGATACTCTATTTTAGTGTTGTTGGTTATCTATTCACACAAAAGTTGGAGATCTGTATTGTCTTCTTACTGATACATTATTTCAGTTCAATACATTGAGGAATACCAGAGGGCATACAGAAATGAATTACAGGATAGCACAGGGTTAAATGTTAGGCTGTTATTCCTTTCCAGGAAGATAGCAGATCTTTGGAATAAGTTGCCAGCTTGTGCGGTGAAGCAAACTCTCTCGGAACCTTCAAAACGGAGTTGGACAGTTTCTAAAACAAAAGCAGAATTACCTGGAAAAACTCAACAGGTCTGGCAGCATCAGCGGAGAAGAAAAGAGTTGACATTTCGAGTCCTCATGACCCTTCAACAGAACTGATCTTTCTTTACAAGGAGAGGGAAATATAAGCTGGTTTAAGGTGGGGGTGGGGGGGTGGGGGTGGAGAAGTGGAAGGGGGGGTGTTAGGATAGGAGCAGATCATCAAAAGATGTCACAGACAAAAGAACAAAAGAACACAGAGGTGTTGAAGTTGGTGATATTATCTAAACGAATTGCTAATTAAGAATGGATGGTAGGGCACTCAAGGTATAGCTTTAGTGGGGGTGGGGGAGCATAAAAGATCTAAAAATAATGGAAATAGGTGGGAAAAGAAAAGTCTATATAGATTATTGGGGAAAAAAACAAAAGGAAGGGGGAAGAAACAGAAAGGGGGTGGGGATGGAGGAGGGAGCTCAAGACCCAAAGTTGTTGAATTCAATATTCAGCCCGGAAGGCTGTAAAGTGCCTAGTCGGAAGATGAGGTGCTGTTCCTCCAGTTTGCATTGAGCTTCACTGGAACAATGCAGCAGGCCAAGGACAGACATGTGGGCAAGAGAGCAGGGTGGAGTGTTAAAATGACAAGCGACAGGGAGGTTTGGGTCATTCTTGCGGACAGACTGCAGGTGTTCTGCAAAGCGGTTGCCCAGTTTACGTTTGGTCTCTCCAATGTAGAGGAGACTGCATTGGGAGCAAAGAATGCAGTAGACTAAGTTGGGGGAAATGCAAGTGAAATGCTGCTTCACTTGAAAGGAATGTTTGGGCCCTTGGACGGTGAGGAGAGAGGAAGTGAAGGGGCAGGTGTTACATCTTTTGCGTGGACATGGGGAGGTGCCATAGGTGGGGGTTGAGGAGTAGGGGGTGATGGAGGAGTGGACCAGGGTGTCCCAGAGGGAACGATCCCTACGGAATGCTGCCGGGGGGGCAGGGGGTGGGGTGAAGGGAAGATGTGTTTGATGGTGGCATCATGCTAGAGTTGGCGGAAATGATGGTGGATGATCCTTTGAATGCGGAGGCTGGTGGGGTGATAAGTGAGGGCAAGGGGGACTCTATCATGTTTCTGGGAGGGAGGAGAAGGCGTGAGGGCGGATGTGCGGGAGATGGGCCGGACACGGTTGAGGGCCCTGTCAACGACCGTGGGTGGAAAACCTCGGTTAAGGAAGAAGGAGGACATGTCAGAGGAACTGTTTTTGAAGGTAGCATCATCGGAACAGATGCGACGGAGGCAAAGGAACTGAGAGAATGGGATGGACAGTTTCTGCCTGGGCTGGAGTTAACATCCTCCAAAAGTTAGGTGAAATACCAAGCAATAACAGCATGATAAATGCCGGGCAAGGGAGAGAAATCATGGGCCCTGGTGTTACTCCTCTTTCCAGGCCCCTCTTATTCCACCCCCCAACCACCCCACCTCACCACTTAACCTTCACCCTCAATCATGCATGATATTTTTTTCCCCTTTCCACATTCACCAATCAATTCACTAATCACAGAAAGGTCCTAGTAAAATGATGATGCCTATTGTTGGTATCTGGTTACAAATGTCGCCTGATAAACATGAAGAGCAACAATGATATAATGCAGTGTTAGTTTGTATGCACCCAATAGGTGATCCCACTGCAACTATTAAACAAACCAGAGAGTACAAATTTTACTTTAACTGCATCGTATGTTTTTGTTAATGTGACAGGAAAATATCCCATTAGTTATTTATAACTGGGTGCAGATGATAACACTGATTTCGTTGACTGTCTCAGCTCTTGTTAACATGTTCTGCACATTGCTCCATATGAACATGGTGATAGTAAATTCATATTTGGGGGAAAGATTCAATATTTGCAACCCAAATAAACTGTGCAACATCTTTTCCATTCTGTGGAAGAATTAGAAGACTTTCTCCTGTCTGGGTGCATGATATTATTCAATATAATCATTTTATAGAAGAGTTGTAATTGGATTCTATTTTATCAGTACCCTCTCAGGGTAGAAAGAATAAATGATTCTGGAGCAACAAAAGAGAATGATTGAACAACATAGGTCTTCACTGTCAGTGAGAAGCATTGAAGCCCTCAGGAGTCTCTATGTAACCCAGCTTTTAAGAGGCCAGAGAACAAAGACTGAATGGTTCATACTTGTATCTGTGTTTCCTTGATCAGCAAGTTTGAAGACACTGCTGATTGCTTCTCCTCACCACAATATATTTTCAATATCTCCAATGTAATACAACTTGATCACGATATTTCATTCCTTAAGAAACTCATAAAAGCACCCAGATAGAGTGGGATAATAGGCAATTAGGCAAAAGGACAAGTTTGAAGCCAATGGAAAAGACTCTTGAGAATTATGCACAGTGTAAAGCAGGTTACTGATTCACCATGAGCCCATAGAGCACTCCTGTCCTGGCAATCACACCCCACAAGGCCTGCTCACAGCAAACTTCCATTATGGATGACAAAGGCCATCTGGCCCAGCTTATCTCATCCATCCGGAATGAGATATGAACATAAGTATCAGGAGCAGGAGTAAGCCATTCGGCCCATCAAACCTGCTGCACCATTTGATAACATTGCCTATGCTATACCAGTGACTACAATCAAAAAATTAATTGGCAATTTGAGACATCATGAAAGATGCTGTATAAATGTAGGGTTTGTCTTCCTTTCATTACCCCTGCATGCAATAGGCAGAGTGACTGTAGCAATGGTGACATTGAAGGCCCAATGCTGATTCTCTCAGGGTAATTAATGACAGTGCAATTAATTGATGTTAGGAAAGTGGCTACAAAGAAATCACTACATTACTACAAAACAATTCAACTCTGTAGCTCTTACAACTTTACCATTCTGACTTCTCTGATGCCAACCCCCAATATACCATAAATGGTATCAGTCGCTTTTACGCAAATGACACTATCTCCAGGATTTGTCAATCAGACATTTACCAGCAGCTTGGGAAAAACATAGATTAAATTGTTGATCAGAATTTTTCAGAGAAGAATGATACATGGTAAAAAAATTCAGTGCAAGCTTAACTGGATTGTTCCCTCTTCTCCCAGAAGCTGTCATACAAATTGAGTGAATTTACAGCCTAAAATGGGAAAATGTAATTAATAAATAAGAAACTCCAATGACAGCAAAAGAGTGTGACAGAAATATCCTGAGAGAAATCATTTCTACAAGCACTTAAACTATAGGATTGGGGAGAAATGTCCTTGAAGGTAAAAGCCCTTTCTGCTGTTTTTCTAGGATTTCCAGGAATTGTTTTGCCAAACTCACAATGGATGATCAGGAATCCTTCCCGCAGAGAAATTTTTAGTCCCACAGTGTGACCGTCTTCTGCTAGATTTTAAACAGGGTGGGGTGAACCTACAGTGGAGTAGAGATTTGTAAAACTTTTCTTTAAGCAATCGCAGCGACAAATAAACCAAGGACACTCTTGACGTTTCGAGTCCTCATGACCCTTCAACACAACATAAGGACTCGAAACATCAACTGTGCTCTTCTCCACCATTGCTGCCAGACCTGCTGAGCTTTTCCAGATATTTCTGTTTCTGTTTTTGTTTTGGATTTCCAGCATCCACAGTTTTTTGTTTTTATCAAGGACAATCTTAGTTGCTGCGCTACTGCTGCTGACCTTTGGGCAGCTTTGTGGTTTTCTGGCAGACTTTTCAAAAAAGAAAATCAGAACCATGAAGCTCTCCAAAGGTTGGAAGTTCGGAAGATGCCGCACAGCAGTTCGGGCTGACAGTTCTGTTTTTATTTTAAAGCCAGTCCTCATCTGAAGGACAACAAGAACTCCGTGTAAAATACTGAGCCTGGGCCCCCCTGAGGCTTGGGGCCCTGGTGTATGGTACATAGTAAGAGAGAGACACTGACAGACTGCATACATAAAAGAGCAAAATCACACATAATCCATTGAGATTTTGAACAAGTAACAGCCATCAAAACTATGTTTATTTATAGCTGTATATGTAACATATGTAACATGTAACATATTTATGCTTAATATATAATCTGATGTATATAGATTTTCTCAAAGTTGTATATATTATCAAATGTATGGATGAATTGCTCAAGACATTGCTCATGGTGAGTCAATGGATATGATCTTTATATGTACAAAATGATGAAGGCTTTTAGACAGAAATGTCATAAAGTCTCTCTCAGAGCCAGCTAATTGGAAAGTCTGTAACTACATCATGACAGATGACATAGCAGAATTGAAGTTATAATGTTAGTTTATCTGCCTTGGTTGAGTGGTAGCACTCCAGTCTTTGAGCAAGAAAGACCATGAGTTCAAGCCCCACTCCAGACCTCTAGGAGTGTCATTGTTTGGATGAGATATTAAGCTTCCCTCTCAGGTAAAAGATCGCCCCCAGTTTAGATATATATCACCAACTTCAACACCTATGTTGTCTGTGACATCTTTTGATGATCTGCTTCTATTACTGCCTGCTTGTCCCTACAACCACACCCACCCCCCCACTTCTCTACCCCCCCCCCCCCCACCAAACCCCACACACACCTTAAACCAGCTTATATTTCACCACTTTCCTATTTCTACTTAGTTCTGTCGAAGGGTCATGAGGACTCGAAATGTCAACTCTTTTCTTCGCCGCCGATGCTGCCAGACCTGCTGAGTTTTTCCAGGTAATTCTGCTTTTGTAAAAGATCTCATGGTATTATTCAGAAAACAGCAGGGAAGTTGTGCTGGTGTCTAGGTCCCAATTTATCCCTCCGTCAACATCACTAAAACAAATCACCTCATTGCTATTTGTGGGATCTTGCAATGCACAAATTGGCTGCTGTTGTTCTTTACATTACAGCAGTGACAGTATTTGATTTGCTGTGAAGTGTTTAGGGACAAACTGAGTCTGTGAAATATACTAGCTAAGTGCACGCTCTTTGGCCAGGATTTTCCTGTCGGTGAGCGGGGGTGCAGGGCCCGCTCGCTGATGCCTTAAAAATGACGCGTGGTGACATTGAGCGGAACTCCCGACGTCACCCTGTCCCATTTAAATTTTCAGGTAGGCGGGGGCTCAGCAAAATCAGCTGCGCGCCCGCCGACCTGTCAATGGCCAATTGAGGCCTCTGACAGAGTCAATAAAGTAATTAGTAGACCTGCCTGTCCAACCTTAAGGTTGGCGAGCAGGTCAGGAGCCCTGGTGGGCATTAGAAAGTGCATGGAACCTCATCCACAGGCGGGATGAGGTTTCATGTAGATTTTTAAAAATTTAATTAAAGTGTTTTTAAAAGTTATGAACATGTCCCAACTCATGTAATAGGGTCACATGAGGGGACATGTCAGGGAATTTTTTATTTTTAATATTTTTTATTGTAGAGCCGATCTCCCTGAGGCAGCGCTTTGCCTCAGGGAGATGAGTGCGCTCTTTAGTGCGCATGTGCGAAAGAGCGCACTCTCAGCTCAGGGAATACCCCCCCCCCCCTCCCCCCCCCAACCCACCCACACAGGGGGAGCAAAGCGCTTCCATGCAGACGCCATGCTGGGTGGGCCTTAATTGGCCCACCCATGTAAAATGGCTGCACGCCCCAGATCAGGGGCCCCGATCGGAGGCAGGCCTCCGCGCACCCGCTCTTCAACTTACCCGCCGACGGGGAGAAAATTCTGCCCTTTACTTCTGTAACAATTTACAACAACAACTCGCACTTAAGAAAACGCGCTCCCAGAGGCATGATCAATTTTTGGTGTCGCGGTCCCCAAGACGTCATAGGACCCTGATTTAAATATATTAATTAAGTTCCACCTGTTTCCAAAGGAAGCACTGGCTGATTAAATTGAGTTTTGTCTGAAATCGCCTCAGGTAATAAGCTACCAATTTGTTCTCACTACTGCCCCAATCACAATGAAAAATAGGGTGAAAGGGAGACTAAAATCACCCTCAGTAATTCTTACAGGAGGGCATATGCAGCCTTGCAGGTTTCTCAGTCAAATGGTCATGTTTTATATTTTTCCCTCCCAAACCAATGTGTATTAAAGCAAATTGTAATCTCTCACTGGTGACTCAGGTGAGCTCAGGGAGATCAACACTGACCAGGTGTCAACTTTGAACCTTTCTGACATGTAAAACTCAACAGCACATCATCTTTTTCTTTATTCTGTTACTGGATGTGGGCATCACCGGCTAGGCTAATATTTGTTGCCCATCCCTAATTGCCCTTGAGAAGGTGGTGGTGAGCTGCCTTCTTGAACTGCTGCAGTCCATGTGGCGTAGGTGCACCCACAGTTCAGGTAGGAAGGGAGCAAAACACAATCATAAAACACAATTACCTTTGCTGACCTGAACAACAGAGGCAAAGATTTAAAGTTATATTCACTTCAATAAAAAATAATTTGAAGTGGTTGAATGGTGTCATTACAGCTGTCTCTGCATGAAAACACATTTAAATATCTTGAGAGATACTTCACCAAGGAGGTCCTATTACATTAAACTGGATTAAAAGTATGAAATTCTTCATCTGTCCTAATTTTGAATGTGATTGTAAAAGGTAAGCAGCATGTTATGTTAAATTGGCAGAGCACTTCAACTTTAAAATTTCAGTACAAGTTTATCAATACAAATGATCTGACTTTGCCAGTTGCAGTCACGATTCCCATCCTTCGATACATTAATCAATGAGGAAATCATGAGCTTCTCCTAAAGACCACAGTAAAGTCAATCTTGGAGAGGTGCACACCAAATTAATTACAATTTCATTCGGGCCAAAGTTATGAAATGGTACGGTGACAGATTGCTTTCAGCAGATTTGATCAATATTCCCTCTGTTGACTTTTGCAAGGCTTTTGCAAAGAAACAGGTTCTTTTTAATTAAATAAATAGCTGGTCTGCAGACAGGTGCTTCTGAAGAGGCAGGCTTCTGGGGATTTGCTTTCAGTGGTTGCTTAGCAACAGAGGCATTGTCGCTATACAACAGTACGATCAGACCGTGGTAAGCAGATGTACCTCAGAGACTCACATAGGAACAGTACCACTGGAATAGAGATAAGCAACAGACTTTGAAAGATGATTGCAGATTACATCACAAAATGTATTAAAGATCAAATGTGAACAGCGAAACATTTTTTGAAACTGCTGCTAATCTTATCCTTACAAAGTTATTCAGGAATATATCAAAATGATCAGATAAACAGTACTAGCTTAATACAATGCTTGGTAAAACATTGAAATTGAGCCATCAGGACAACCAGACATCCCAGAATTGCATGCATATGGTATAAAAAGGATCCTGTTTAATTGTATGTGATAAGAAATGGGTTTAAGGAATGAGTAAAAGTCTGGGTGAGTGGATCAAGTAATATTGAGTAGCTGGATAGGTGAAGTCAAGCATCTAATTGGCCTGCAGCTCTCGAAGGTGGGACTTCCTTCCACTGAGGGGCGGAAGTTGGCAGACTAGGGTTTGGCTGTCCACAGTATATTCTCACTGTGGGGCAGCCATTTTTAAAGTTGGTCTGTTTATGATGGACATTTTGAAGGTGGGGTGGGGGGGGCGCGTGCAGGGGGCTGAACAACATGCCTCCCCACCAAAATTCACCTGAAAGTTTCAAACTTTAGAAAGAAGGAAGAAAGAATTTACATTTCTGTTGTACCTCTAATTTTCTCAGAATATCCCAAAGAACTCACGGCTAATAAATTCCTTTTGAAACGTAGTCTTAATTGTTACGTAAGTTGTTGGATCCTGGTCACCAGTTTGTTGGGACTTAGTGATCCAGGTTGCACTCCTGCTTTGGGATGGTCGAGTTAGTACGATAGATAGAGTTGATCAGCAAACAATTATTGGGTGAAACACATTCTGTTTATTTACAAAGGTACTAAGCAGCTAGATTTGTGTGCTTTCAACTCAAATCCTGTCTCCATACTTCTACTTACTAACTCAGGCTACTTACACAGACGTAGCCCACGCTACACCGCTATTGGTTACATAAGGTCATGTGATCTTCCTTTATAACATCCTTCTTAAAGGTATACTACACATTACATAAAACCATAATTACCACATAAGCAATTGCAAGTGAGTTCTTATTGCTCGGCCCTCCCCACCCCCACCCCCCCACCACCCCCCCATCCTCCGTTAGAAATGTTGGTCACAAATCAACTGCCTTTAAAGGCTACCCTGCAGCAATAATATACTGTGGGTGGCCTTAACAAGTTCAGCTTTGGACTTCCGCCCTTCAGCGGAAGGAAGTCCCCCCACTTCGAGAGCCACAATTAGATTGGCCAGCAGTTTTCATAGTCCTTGCAGCACCAGAACTCAATAGCAGGTACTGCAAACAGTCTCAGGAAGAGAACAGCACCGATTCCCGACTCAGGTAAGTCCGGGATTTTTGGGTGGGTAGAGTTTGCGCACCCAAGAAGGGGTGAGAGATCCGGTTTTGAAGGCAGAAGTTGGGAGGCATAGTGTGGGGTGGAGATGGGTGCCATCTTCGGGGGAGATGAGTTCAATGCGTGCAGGGCATCCTCTGGAGAAGGTACCCCCTTCCTTCCTGCATTTTGGCAGAGTTGGTGAAAAAGCGGCCTACTCACTCCGGTTGGCCTTCGACCCTCAACGGTATATTGAGAGCAGAGGCAGAATTAGGCCCTAATTGCCCCTTAATTGGGCAGTTAAAGGCCTCACTAGGCCTAAGTATGGGCAGGCTAGCAGGAATGGGTTGGTGGTGGGCGGGAAGGCAGTGTGCTAGCCATCTATCATATTTTACATGCCCCCCCCCAATCTAAATCACGCCCAATGGCATGTCATATAATCCAGCCCCTTGGGATTATTTTTTAATGACTATTTATTACAGAAACAGTGTTGTCTGCACTCATGACTCATACACAAGACCAGTGATTTGCAAATGTTTTTGCAACACTTGCAATTCATGTCAGGCAATAAAACATGCAGATAGCTCCATTTAAATTTCTCTGGAAAATTACAAGAATTTGAATTTCTGCGTATTGTGGGATGCGCAAATGAATCACAATTGTTGGCAATACTCCATAAAATGGATCCTGTTTTCATTTTTGGTTGGTGTATTGCTGTGGGAGCCAAGAAGAAGAGATATTTTATGGGGTGGGGGTAATGTGATTTTAGTGTTAATAAGGGAGCTGTAAGCAACACATTCTGTGGGAGTTTATCAGATTGTGCTGTAGTGAGGGGCAATATATGAAGTGAAAAGTGAGAGAAGACAAAATTAATACACAGTGGGGTTTGGTGCTGTGAATTACCCAGTTCATTCCACAAATGTGATAGACCATATACCACACAACTGACAGAATAATGAGTTAAGATGTGCTTCCTTATGAATTGAGAGAATATTTCACTTATTACCACTGAGCAGTTTGCTGTCACCATGTGAAAATAGTAAATTTATTTTTATTTGTTAATTTTTCGATAGCATAATTCCAAGCATTCCCAAATAAGATGTTAAACTGAGGCCCGATCTGCCTGCTTGAGTGGGAGTATAAAATCCCACGGCACTATTATGAAGAAGAGCAGGGAGTTATCTGCAGTGTCTTCGCCAATATTTATCCCTCAATCACCGTCACAAAAACAAGTTATCTGATCATTTTCACATTGCTGTTTGTGGGAGTTTATGAGTGAATTGGCTGCTGTGCTTCCTGTGTTATAACTGTGACTACACTTCAAAAGTATTTCATTGGCTGTAAAGCTTTTTGGGCCATCTGGTGGCCATGAAAAGTGCTATACAAATGCAAGTCTTTCTTTCTTTCACTATTCCAGATGATTCAATACTTTTACTGACTTGATAAAAAGAGTGTCCCCTGTCGGTCTCTCTCTCTCTTTCTGCACCGGTGCTGGGGCCTTAACTTTCACTACAGCAACAACAAAGTCACAGCAGTTGGAAAATAACAAGGGTTGCCTTTTTTAGAGCTATATTACCCTCTATTTTAAGTTCATTTTCTTCCCTCTTCAGTTCCCCCATAGTTAGGTATTTCCTGGCTTCAGGGGTCAGAGGAGGAGGCATACTATAACTCTTGATCTGATTGCTGCATTTGCTGGCAGCTGGGACAGCTCATTGGACACGCTTCACTTAGACTTCCTCCACCCTGTAAGGAAACACCAAAACCTGTTATTCTTAATAGGTCTCCATTAGAATACACTTGAATCTGGGGTCAGGGTAGGGGTTGGTGGTGATTGGTACTTCCCCCTTCCTAGACAAAAGCTGGTGGGATGGAGGAGAAAAGGTGAGCAGGAGACTTATCCACCTGTCAATTTTAAATTGCAAGCACTGAGGGCACCAGCCCAAAACCAATTGGGCGCCATTGATGTCATTGGGGCAGGGTTGTAATACTAACCCCAGGTCTTGCCAGGAAAAGGAGCAGGAGCTAGAAGAGCCCCAGAGAGTACTCCTCCAGGCCCCACAAATAACCTTCAGCTTTCCTGGCCCACCATTGACCTTGGAAGCTGGTACCAGCCAACTCCCACCCGAAATGCCACTCCCACCCGCCGGCCTTATCATTATTCCTATTGTGAGCTCGTCCTGCAGAATGGGCATGGGGCTTGGCAGTTAAAATCGCTGCCCTGGCTGAACAGGCCAGCCTTTCTCTAGCCTGTGTTCCTGCCAGCAGTTAACATCAACCTGTGGGATAAAAACAAAAAACTGCGGATGCTGGAAATCCAAAACAAAAACAGAATTACCTGGAAAAACTCAGCAGGAAACGTCAACTCATTTCTTCTCCACCGATGCTGCCAGACCTGCTGAGTTTATCCAGGTAATTCTGTTTTCAACCTGTGGGATTTCAGTGAGTTGTGGCAACTTGAGCTTAGATAACAATTCAATGACACCAGAAACTCAAAAACTCCACAATACCTTACACAACCCCAATTAGTTCTATTTTTTTAATAAAGCATGCTAACAATTTAGCAATGCTGCATATGTAATGTGGGACACTATAGCTTAAGGGACACACTGACAAAATAAATATTTTCCAAAACATTTTCCATTTATTTACATTTTTTCAATGAACGATATAAACTGACAGGATCAATACAGCATTCCAAGCATGAAAGAAGCTGGATAACTGCCTTCCAATCATCCTCCAGGACAATGGAGACAGTGGCTGCCTTGGAAGATTCAAAGGAGGACATTTTCTTGCTTTTGAATGATTTATAAGGTAAGCCTGAAACAGCTTGACACCTGAAATGAATTCTCTGCCCATAATATGTCTGCAACAGGCACTATGTCCTGAACATGAGTGTGTCAACCAATAACACAACTTCTCACATCTTTCACCCTTGAACTTTCATGTCCATAATGTTTTTGCTTGAATTGTGGCTGGCATTTCAAAATGCTTCTAATGTCACAAATACTTGTTGTGCAACCATGTCAATATTGAAATGACTTTCATTCCAGTTAGTTGCAAAGTTGCAAACTCACACAAAGTGAGATGTAGGTTCAGCAACTGGCATGCCACTCTGTGTTCTTCCACGTGATAACAACATGTTTCATCTGATTTTGAAGGAGGAATCTGTGCAATGACAGACATAATCCCAATTAGATCTGCCATTCTCCGAATTTTAAAGCAGCATGATTCAGGAAAAGCGTAGTGGCAGCCCAACAGTGCAAATATCCTCTTTGCATTCATCCTGTTCCCTCTTCAAACTCACTCACTAACCACACATACACATCTACCAACCATGGCACTCAATATTATTGCATTGATATTGTGTGTTCACCCCTTTCATGTAGGTGCTATTAGAACACACGTCCTTTTCTTCTGGCTATAGGGCTCTCCCAAGATAATGTAACAACCACCAGAAATAAGCAGGAAGCTGGGCAATTTCACAAATATTTGTCATGCACTCCTGAACACACATGCACAGGTATCTTAGGGGAATCAGAAACAAAGGGCGCCTGGTAATATACACAGAACTAAGAGAGACAAGTGAATGTGACTGTAAACCAACAGGAAAAACCTGATCAGAGTGCACTCCTCTGTTGCAAAGCCCATAGTATATTATCTCAAAGAGGCTGTTATTAGAGAGGAGCTTATTAAACAGCAGCTTTATGTGTCCTTTGAGGTTGTTCATTGCTTCATGTATGTTACTTTGGAGATTTCTAGAGAGATGTTGTTCCAGCATCAATGCATTAATGTGTGAGAGATTGCTGAAGATTGATTAATACTACAAATGCCATCTAGTCGCATAAGCTGTAATGATGTGGCAATATCCACAGACATAGGTAGGACTGTCCCTGTGGTACATCTTGTTTGCTGGTTGCACTGATGGCATAGTTCCATGAGCCTCCCTTGTATAGCATAGACAGGAAAGGCAAGTTTTTTTTCAGCTGTGCACAAGTAGGTCTATGTAAGATGGAATGTTTGACTCCTGAAATAAAGCCAAGTGCTCATCAAGCTCCTGAGATGCAATTGCACTTGCCTTTGTTCCTTCTATATGAACTCTTTTACCTCTTCCAAATCTAGCACTACCATGTGATTGCACTGGAGGAGTTGCAGAGGAGATTCACCAGGATATTGCCTGGGATGAAACATTTAAGTTATGAAGAGAGGTTGGATAGATTTGGGTTGTTTTCATTGGAGCAGAGAAGAATGAGGGGCGACCTGATCGATTATGAGGGGCACTGACAGGGTGGATAGGGAGCAGCTGTTCCCCTTAGTTGAAGGGTCAGTCACGAGGGGACATAAGTTCAAGTTGAGGTGCAGGAGGTTTAAGGGGGATGTGAGGAAAAACATTTTTACTCAGAGGGTGGTGATTGTCTGGAATGCACTGCCTGGGAGGGTGGTGGAGGCGGGTTGCCTCACATCCTTTAAAAAGTACCTGGATGAGTACTTGGCATGTCATAACATTCAAGGCTATGGGTCAAGTGCTGGTAAATGGGATTAGGTAGGTCAGGTGTTTCTCACGTGTTAGTGCAGACTCGATGGGCTGAAGGGCCTCTTCTGCACTGTGTGATTCTGTGATTCTGATTCTGTGATTGAAGCAAGTGTGTAAGCACTGTGGTTATTGAAATAGCAAGGAAGAAAAAACATCATGGGGCGGGTCTCACAGGCAGACAGATTAGCCGCCCCCATGTATGAGAAGTTCATTGGCACCACCCCAACCTGAAACCCGATTGCCCCCCAGTGATATTACACTGGGGACAGCCTTAATTGGATTGGAGTGGACTTCCACCCCCCAGGGAAAGGAAGTCCTGCCCTAGAGAGTTGCCGGCCAATTTGATTGGCCAGCATTTCTCAAGTTCCACCAGTGCCAGAAGAGAGTAGTGGCCATTCCTGGGACTACAAGCAGTTCCCAAGAAGAAGAGAAGATGGATACTGGACTTCGTTTGTATGACAACTTTCACACCCTCAGAAATTTCCAAAGCCAATTACTTACTTTTGAAATGCAGTAGCAGTTCTAATGTAGAACACAATAGCCAATGTATGTACAGCACGGACACACAAAAGAAAATTGAATATATCATTAATATCATTTAATAGCTTTGGTTTAAGGGACAAATGTTGGTCAATATACTGGGAGATCTCACCTGCTCTTCTTAAAATAATACCAAGGCATCTCCTCCAACTGCCTGAACAGGCAGATGGGACCTTGGTTTAACATCTCATCTGAAAGTAGGCAACTCTGTAACTATGCAGTACAGTACTTCTTCAATATTGCACTGTAATATCAACCTAGATTGTGTATAAGACCATAAGACATAGGAGCAGAAATTAAGCCATTCAGCCCATCAAGTCTGCTCTGCCATTCAATCATAGCTGATAAGTTTCTCAACCCCATTCTCCTACCTTCACCCCGTAACCTTTGATCCCCTTACCAATTAAGAACCTATCTATCTCGGTCTTAAATACACTCAATGACCTGGCCTTCACAGCCTTCTGTGGCAATGAATTCCATAGATTCACCACTCTCTGGCTAAAGAAGTTTCTCCTCATATCTGATATAAAAGGTCTTCCCTTTACTCTGAGGCTGTGCCCTTGGGTCCTAGTCTATCCTACTAATGGAAACATCTTTCCCACGTCCACTCTATCCAGACCTTTCAGTATTCTGTAAGTTTCAATCAGATCCCCCCTCATCCTTCTAAACTCCATCGAGTATAGACCCAGAGTCCTCAAATGTTCCTCTTATGTTAAGCCTTTCATTCCTAGGATCACTCTCGTGAACCTCCTCTGGACCGTCTCCAGGGCCAGCACATCCTTCCTGAGATACGGGGCCCAAAATTGCTCACAATATTCTAAATGTGATCTGACCAAAGCCTTATAAAGCCTCAGCAGCACATTCCTGCTTTTATGTTCTAGACCTCTCAAAATAAATGCCAACATTGCATTTGCTTTCCTAACTACTTACTCAACCGGCAAGTTAACAAGAGAATCCTGGACTAAGACTCCCAAGTCCCTTTGCACTCCAGATTTCTGAATTCTCTCCCCATTTAGAAAATAATCTATGCCTCTATTCTTCCTACCAAAGTACATGACCTCACACTTCCCCACGTTGTATTCCATCTGCCACTTCTTTGCCCATTCTTCTAACCTGTTCAAATCCTACTGCAGCCTCCCTGCCTCCTCAATACTACATGTCCTTCCACTTATCTTTGTATCATCTGCAAACTTAGCCAGGATGCCCTCAGTTCCTTCATCTAGATCATTAATGAATAAAGTGAAAAGTTGTGGTCCCAATACTGACCCCTGCGGAACTCCACTAATCATCGGCCACCATCCTGAGAAGGACCCTCTCATCCAACTCTCTGCCTCCTGCCAGACAGCCAATCTTCTATCCATGCTAGTACCTTGCCTCTAACACCATGGGCTCTTACCTTACTGAGCAGCCTCCTGTGCGGCACCTTGTCAAAGGCCTTCTGGAAGTCCAAGCAGATAACATCCATTGGCTCTCCTTTGTCTAACCTACTTGTTACCTCCTCAAAGAATTCTAACAGATTTGTCAGGCATGACCTCCCCTTGATGAAACCATGCTGACTTTGCCCGATTTTACTATGCACTTCCAAGTATTCTGAAATCTCATCCTTAATAATGGACTCTAAAATCTTATCAACGACCGAGGTCAGGCTAATCGGCCTGTAATTTCCCGTCTTTTGCCTCACTCCCGTCTTAAACAGGGGGGTTACATTAGCGATTTTCCAGTCTTCTGAGAACCTCCCCGATTCCAGTGATTCCTGAATGATCACCACTAATGCCTCCACTATCTCTTCAGCTATCTCCTTCAGAACTCTGGGGTGTAATCCATCTGGTCCAGGTATTGAAGTCCTGGAGTGGGATCTGGAGCCTGCAGCAGTTAGCAAGAGTACTGTGGAAAAAAAGATCTGCAAAAGAAGTTTTACATCGCAAAAATGCAGCTTCAAACACTAGCAACTGATAGTCTTTTGGCTTTGGGACCCTGACGTAGGAACCAAATGGGGGTCCTGAGCTTGTACTTGCTGGGAGCCATTCCACAGGTACTATTTTTCCAATGGTGGCCACCTAATTGGCTGTCTCCACGCTTGCTGTCCTATTCAGGATGGCAGGGAGGCTGCCGGGTAACTCACAGGCTGACAGCTCTAAAGCCTCGACAACCGCACTGAGAGAGATGGGTCTGCTGAAGCGAATAGGAGAAAATGAGGGCACCTCAAAATACAGGCACCCTTGGAGGGGGTCAAAATAATTACATTTTTTAGAAGGGCCAAGTAGACAGGTACCTCCCTTAGAGTTGCTGCCAGTGTCCCCTTCTTTGGGGGAAGGAGCCTCCAGCTGTAATGGCTGCCCCCACCAATCCCAGACTGCTCGGAGAGTCTGCCTCCATTAAGGTGGTGGCCTCTGCATGCGGCGGGGTTGGTGGGGTGGGCACTCTGCCATGGGCTAAATGTCAGTGAGTGCTTTAAAGGGCACTGAATTGGGGCCTTAAAAATGAAGTTTGGGCTGCCTATTGCCTTGCAGTGGGTAGCCAACCTGCCTTCCTGCTCACTCCAGGGAAACTTCCCCACTGGGGGCAATGCATCAGGGAGCCATCTTGACATGACACCCAACCATTTTTTTCCAGTCCCCTCCCTCCAAGCTCTCCATCCCGGGGCTGGGAGAATTCTACCAAATGCAGTCAACGCTATGTGGAAAACATTCAAAACCCAGAACTGTAAATGCAATACTAAACTGTTAGTCATACCTCTAAGAAGCAAACTTCTAAAAGCGGAAGTGGAAAACTCAGTAGTGTCTGGTTTAAAAAGGTGAGCAGCATTGAATGAATGAAAAGGTTACTGATTTGAATTATTGCATAAAGTGAGAATAGTAATGAAGTTCCTGCATATCTTTGCAAAGCCTTGAAAAACTGAGAAAACTGCATCTTGCAGGTTCAGGCCCATCATCTGATTCAGCATGGCAAATTCCCAGAACATGAGGGTGCGATTGGGAACATAGGAGCAGGAGTGGCCATTCGGCCCCTCAAGCCTGCTTTGCCATTTAACTAGGTCAAGGCTGATCAACGCCATCTTCCTGCACCATCGCCGTATCCCTTGATGTCATTGGTATCTAGAAATCGATCGACCTCTGCTTTGAACATAATGACTCAGCCTCCACAGCCCACAGATTTATGAGTTGCACCATCACCATCACTTATAGTGCGAATGTTAATTCATTAGGCATTTTAGCAGAAATTAAAATGATGTTAAAAAATTAAAATAAAAAAAACTAAATTAAAATTAAAATGAATTAAAATTAAATTAAAATTAAAAGGCATATGGAATGATTTCCTCTGTTGCATGAGGTATAGAATACAACAGCAGGGATGGAATGCTGGAACTGTATAAAATGCTAGTTAGGCCACGGCTGGAGTTTTGCATGCAGTTCCAGTTACCACATTACAGAAAGGACATTATTGTTCTGAAGAGAGCACAATAGACATTTATAAGTATGTTGTCAGGGCTGGAAAATTGCAGCTATGAGGAGAGATTAGGTAGGCTAGGGTTGTTTTCCTCAGAACAGAGGAGGCTGAGGAGGTGACTTAATTGAAGTGCACAAGATTATGAGGGGCCTAGATAGACTAGACAGGAAAGATTTGTTTTCCTTAGCGGAAAAGTCAATTACCACAAGGCTCAGATTTAAGGTGATTTGTAGAAAGATTAGAGGGGATGTTAGGCAAAACTTTCTCACTCAGAGAATGGTGGGCACCTGGAATTTGCTGCCCAGATTGCTGGTTGAGGCAGAAACACACAATTCATTTAAAACGTACCTTGATCTACACCTGAAGCGCTGTAACCTGCAAGGCTACAAACTGGTGCTGGAAATTGGGACTAGACTGGGCGGCTAGTTTTTCAGCCAGTACAGACACACGGGATGGGCTGAATTGCCTCTTTCTGTACCATAACTTTTCTATGGTTTCTATGTTTCTCTGGTTTCTAAATGGAATCAAAACTCAATCTGTTATCATAGGTTTAGAGAAAATAAATACAACATTTGTAAACTAGATCACAGATTAGAAGAGTGACTTTTCCCAATGGAATTGTAGATATGAGGAACAGATTACCATCAAAGTTCATGAATGTCACATCAATTAATTCCTTAAAAATAGAGCAGCTGGAACATCCAATATCTGATGATGAAAGGAAATGAAGATTATAAACAGAAATAGTGGTATAAATGATCAGATGTTTTATGGGACACTACAGAATACATTCTGCCTTTAAGTTATTACAGTGAGTGAGAAACTTGGGTTATACTCAGATAGATTGTTTTCATTTATACTTATAACCAGAAAATATACTGGTAAGAATCTGCATAATATACAATAATGATTGCAAGAATATCATCTATGGATTGCATTAGGTGATGGTTGAAAAATCTTGGATTGATGTCCTGTCCAGATTTTTTCTGTTTCATTTTGACTATCAGGGAGTGAGAAGTCCCATAACTCTTTTCTTCCTCAAAGGATTATCTCTGGTTACTTAGTTTTGTCAAGAGAGCCCATGACGTTGCTGGTGGGGCACTAGAAAGGCTGGGCTCCATGGGCTAAGTGACCTTTCCCCTTTCTATGTTTTCTATTCTTCTTCAGTAAAGAGCTCATCTCTGGCTGCATGATTCAATTTCTGTCTAATGCCTCAATCCTATATTATTGTAAAACAGAAGAGAGGTAGAATCTGGAAACAAGGGCTGGATTTAATGCAGTCAGTCATGATGAGAAACATGGCAACCGGGCCCACTTAATCACAGGAGAGACGACACATGAATCTTTCAGCAGCAGGAAGACCTCGCTCGAAGTTAGGGATGGGAACAGGCCCGTGGGGAGAACTCGCCCACTTGTGGCAGGTTGTCAGTTAGGTTCATTATCCCTAAGCCCACTTGAGGTTAATGGTGGCTCAGGAATTAAATGCAGGTAACCAGTGAAAGCCAACCCCTGCCCTTGCCTCCTACCCCTCTCTCCCCTAAGCCCTTCCCCGTGACCCCCATCTCGCCCCACTCACCTGTGGCCTGAGTCCCTCAGCGACCCTAGGCCTCTCCCTGGGTTCATTAGCAGCAGCCTCCACTCCTGGTGACACTGCCAGCAATGGAGAGCTGCCAGCTCCTGATTGGCGGGCAGCTCAAGGTGGGCAGGATTTCCACATGGGGTCCTGAATCCTGGGGAAGGCCTGATGCTGGCCATAAGTGCCTGACAGAAAATTAATTCTGTCAGGTCTCGCTCAGAAGCAACACGGGTTTCCCACAGGTTCTCTCACCAGTGGGCTGGACCCATGTCAGTTCAATTAAATACCGCCCAATATTCTAACCACCCCCCCACTCTTTCAGCTGTTTCTAGATACATTTGCACAATGAGGGCTCTTTGCACACTGCGTCAGTTTGGATAAGGTTAAAACCATTCCGTTCTTTTGCGCCAGTTCTTTGTTAGATGCAATGCAAAACTAATCCCACTGCCCCTCTCTCTCCATGGGTGGGATTTTCCAGCCCTGCCCGTTGCCAGGATCATCTGGTCCAGCCGAAAGTCAATGGACTTTTGGCTGGGCCGTCGAATCTCCCGCGGCGGGTCCCACCATGATGGGGCCGGAAAATCCCGGCCTAAATCCTTGGACCTTCCTATGTTTCAAATATTCATACAAATTTCCCTTAAAAGATGCAATGGGGTCTCTGCTTCAAGATAAATTTCACCTAACCTTCTTTTGAAGTTTGCTGTACTGTTTTTCATCTACAATTAAAACACGAGGGAAATAATGTGCAACTCCATAAGTTTTCTGCATGATTCATGGGCTTCCTATGAAACTCAAAATATGCTGGATAAACATTTTATAAATTTGAATTGGTGAACGACAACCCAATCTAGCTGGCGCACAACATGACATCCCTCCAATTTTTTTATGTTGCCAAGCCATCTTTTCACCAACGGAAACGAGATTTAGGTAGAATAGTTGACTTGACAGAGAGAATCTTTAGCCGTTGGCAGATGGCAAAAGATAAAGAAAGCTCTAACCCAGGCACAAGTGAACCTGCGTCTGAACTTTATTACCCAAAATGTAGCAGATGCATCTAAAACGCCTCCTGGAAATTGGAAAGACATAGTTGCTGTACACGTGGCAAGCATGAAGACATGTTGCTCATTTACAATATGTGGATGTCTTGAAATGTAGACTTTTGTGGCTGTATTTTATTTTTTCAAAAGATTATGGGCCCCTCCACATCTACTCTACCTGGTCAGATTTACTCTGCTGTTGATATTGAGTATCAATAACAGTGCTGTTTGCCAATACTTTTGATTATCAGCAGGCCTGATAATCTGGATTTTCCTGATGAAACCCACCTGACTTTGCATTTTAAAAGGAAATGGGGCTGGGACACCTCCTGAAAACCCCACTCTAAAAAAAATTACTCTCCCTTCATCTCAACTGTGACTGAGCCCAGTGCCTACCCCACTGCTTGTAAATAAAGATAGGTACATGGCCTTCTTCCCCTGGCTTCCCCCTTTTTTTTCCCAGTTCCCAACCCAGAAATAGTGCCACTATAAAGAAGGGAGTGTTGGTGCCAGTTCAATACCCCAGAAATGAGAAGGCACCAGAGGAGCCAAAGCTGACACTCATCAGCACCTATAAGTCCTGAAAGCAACAGCCAGTATGAACCTCTTGAAAATGAATGTTGTTGCTAGATTCTGAAAGAACATTGAATTTACTTATAGGGTAGTTATGGGATTCCTGCTTGGAATTCCATTCTTCCTGTGTTTTGAGGAAGAGGACAATAAGAACATGGAGGAGGAGAGGACGGCAGCCAAGAGAGTCTGGAATCATATATGTAGACAAGCTGTGGACATTCAGGCCAGAAGGTCTACAGTCCTTCGGCACAGAGTGTTTAAGAAGACCATGGTTTTCTCCAGGTGCCTATAATTAGCAGCTAAACGTGCAGCATCTTTATAACGAGAGAACAGCCTTGACTTTGGATTTATAATGGACCTGAATTTTTATGCCGTTGGATGTTTCTTTATGCAGTCAGGTCTTTTTCTGCATCCAAGATTAGATTGCTTTTGTGTAACTATTTGTAGCAAGAAACATTCTGCAACTCTATGCGGCCAAAATAAGGCTACAATGTTAGGCCTTCAACAGTTTTTTCAGCCCAATGTCGAGGAGCAACTTGCTCCCTAACATTTACCAGTATATGGTCATTAATCCTACAGGGGTAAGATGACCTTCCTAGAGAGTACTACTTGCTCCATTGTGAGTAGAAGGTTCAAAGAAGATATTTTTTTCCAAGATCTCAATGGTCCTCTCTGCTATTGGAGCAAAGCACCTATTCTGTCAGGGAAAATGATTCCATCCCCAAGATTTGGGACAAGATCTTTGGTTTGGAACAGAGGCAGTTGAAGGACTCACTCTCCCGGTCCTATGCTAGTGAAACAGGCCCCCAGAAATTTCAGGACCATTGATCTTATCATTTGAAATGCAATGGAATTCTTTATCCATCAGAAAAATATTGAAAGTGAGAAGAGCTATGGACAGGAATGATCAAATGTCCTATGAAAATCTTGTCCTGTTACAGCTACACAATAGGATTTTTTTATGCAAGTCAAAAAGATTGAAAAATAAGAGATTGCAATGTTAGATCAATATCTTGTTATTTTCACTCAATTACTTTTAAAGACAGAACTATAACTTTCTCTTGCAGCTTTTGCCTGTGGTTTACTTACATCAAGAAGTTATATCAATTGAGAAAATTCATAACTGCAGAGTTAATTTGGAGGAGGAGGCTTGATGTGCCAAATGACCTTTATTTCCTGAAGCTTTCATGCTTAATAGAAATCTGCAGATTATAATATTACTGTGTGTGTATTCCAACAGGGGTGTGGTATTTTCAGGGGTAAATAACAAATGCTGGTGCCCACATCCCATGAAAGAATTAAAAAAAAAACTCTTTAAGATCTTTATCTAGAAATTCAATTGCACACTGAAACAAGTATGCAGGGGACTGCATATGTCTGTTCCTCAGCTCATAAGTAACATGTTAAATTTATGCTGGCATTAAAATGATTCAGGTGCACAGCCAGTGCTACTCACTGGGGTAAGAGATGTATACATTCCTCTTGGTACAAAGAACCTCCATGACCTCTCTGATACAATGGTATCATGTTATGAAGACACACTTCTATCAAATATGGATCTTTTGTTCATCGGCTGGAAACAGGAATTGGACTTGGGTTAATTGCCTAGACAAAAGACCTTGATTTTTAAAGATAGCTCTCCAGATGAGCTAATTGCACTAGCATTGGAATATCCAATAATGTTTGAATTACTGGAAGTTGGAGAGAGATCACATGACCATTTTAAGCACATGCATTTCTCAGCAGAACAGGACAAGCAGTTGAGTTAAGTGGAGCTCCTGCCTCCCTCCCTCTAACCTGCTTGGACCCTGTCTACTAATTTGACTTTGTCTCCATTCCGCAGTAGACAGAGATTTCTTTAAAGAAAGAATTCCATTCCACAGCAGCTTCTTCTGGAAGACAGAAAGCCCAGCTATAGCTTTAAACCAGCTCTGCACTGGAGTGTATTCTATTATTTTACTTAGGTCAGTTTAGGCATAATCAAACTAAGCCATTGTTTTTTGTTAAGCTCAAGAAAACCTGTCCGACTAGTTTTTTATGGTCACAGCACATAAACATTTAAGTACACACTAAACTGGCAAGGATCCTTATCCAACAAAAGAGAACTCTGTTGCATTCAAATGAGGAGAAGGAAAAGAGGGGAACCATCTGGCTCCATCACTATTGGGGACTGGATGCAGTCCCAGCAAAGGCCTCTACTCCCATTGACACTGCTCAAACCAGAGAGCTGCTGGTTATTTGATTGGCCGGCAGCTCTTGGAGGCAGGACTTCCACCCACAAACCAATTCACAGCTCAGCAGCCATTAAATGGCTTCATGGTGCGCTGGAAAATGAGGTCAAGGGGGCCCCCGACATTTACGCCAGGGGATGGTGACACTGCCCCAGTGTAAAATACAGCCTAATTAATTTAAAAAATGTAAATGCTGGGAGTACACTCCAGGTCAACATCTAAAAGAGAAATTATGTTCAGGATTTGGGCACTTCAGATGAATGTATCTGTTGTGTACATCCATCGTTTTTCAGCATTACAACATTCACAGTTTTTCATTCTATCACTGTAGCAACGGATGGTACTTATTTAAATCTCAGTCTGTAACATTTTTCAGCCAGATTATTGACAAGTAGCCAAATCGCATCTAAATGTCTAAAGAACTAAACAGATTGTGTGCTCTTATAATTACAGTTAAAAATGGAGGCAGGAAATAGGAATCCTGAGATAAAGAAAACAGAAGATGCTGCAAAGGCTTAGCAGATCAGGTAGTATCCTAGAAGAATGGATGGTAGGGTTAATGTTTTGTGGCTATGCCTCTTCATCATAACCCTAAAAGTCCTGATCTCATCTTGAAATGTATTATTTGTGATTAAATTGACTCTCTCTTAGCAAATGCATCGAGGTAGCTATCATTCAAGAGCTTAAAGAAGAACCTCAATTATGTTGTTTCTTTTATTATAAGATTATTTTTCTCTTTATTTGATTGTTCTTTACTTTTCTCTGCTCTCATGTCCTGTCTGACCAGATTCACCCTTGTTCATTTTTATTAAACTTCTATTATGGGGAACTGATGCTAGCAAGGATGACCAAATGTACTTACATGTAAATTTGATACAAACACATTTCTGGCAATGTGTGTATCAATTCCAAGATTTCATCTGACAGACACATTCATATAGCTTTGCAGATTATATTCACCTCTACATCCAGGAACTTAAGCCTGTCTTAATCCATTTTATGTTACATAGTTACTCTGCCTTTCTGTAGTTAGAAGTAAAATAGCTTATGTTATTTTGATGAAAAGTTAGGGATAGATTTTCAAAACTTCTGCAATATTGCAAAGGCCCTTCACATTTGAACTTGTTTTCTGTTACATTACAATACATTTTTGTCCCACTGTATTTATAAATGTCGAGGGTATATGTTATGTACTGGAATTGAGACTATTTTCAGACCTCTTACTAAGTTTTCTGTTGATCTATTGATAAGTCATAAGTTGTTAATAAGAGAATAAAGTAATTAAATTCACACAGGCCACTCCTGGCATGTTCAAGTTGCTACCTGGGGACTCATTTGTTGATCCAAGTACATATCTGGAGGGGTCAAAGACTCGTTTGAAATTATTATCATCTTTAATGTTCAAAGTCTATGCTGTGACAATATTTGACCTGAAAACAGTACAGGAAGGAAATTTCTTAATTTATTTAACATGTTTGTGGAATCTGAAATTGTTATTAATAACGTTTGAAAAGGACTTTTAAGACTTTGCATGAATTATATATTTCCTGAATAATAAAAAAAACTGGTCTATGTGACCTGGCAACCCTTGACCTGGAAACAGAAACAACAGAAAGGAAGTTAAGACAGAAGACATCCGGCCAGACACAAAGGAGAGCTGCAGACACAGGAGAGCTACGAGCATAGGAGCTAGAGGGTAAAGGCTCAGATGCAGACATAAGGAGAAAGCAGAGACAGAAAGTGAAACATACCAGGAGAAGATCATTCTCAGGAAGAGGTCAGTTTTTCTGTTTGGCAGAAAAAGAGACAGGAGCTCTTGGAGGCAATGTGTGAGCTGGCTAAAAAAGGTCTAAGATCTGGAAAGCTCTTGGGGGCAATGTGTGAGCTGTCTAAAAAGGTCTAAAATCTGGAAAGCTGTGTGAAAAGCTTGGGGCACTAAAAAGCAAGGTGTTTTCCCGGAAGTAGCCAAACCATAAACTGGGGTGTTATTGGATCATCAGTTGAAAAGGAACTCTGGACAGGATTGTCATGACTCAAGGGAGAGAAGGTTCATAAAGGTGTGCCTTGCTGATGATAATCATGCCCATGAAACTCGGAGGTGAAATCTGGTGTCAGACCCTGCATGAAAAAGAACAGCAAATTGTGGAACTGTGTAGCTATGTGATGCCATACATGCTGAAGGGGAATGCTTGTGATAGTGTAAGATGTATCTTTGTTTTATTGACTATTTAAAGTGAAATTTACCTTTTTATTTGAAATATAATTTACCTGTTAATTCGTGTTTAATTTGTATTGGTTCTGATTCATGTTGAAGTAAAAGCTACAAAAAGTAGAATCTTTTTGGTAATTTCTTAATTTGGGGGTCATTCAGTAAATTTGGTTATTTTGATTAATGGTTCCCCCACAGTGATCATAACAATGCATTGTTTCATTATGCTTTGTCTTCCTATGCCCCCACAAGTTTTGTGGTTTGTATGTTACGGATACTGAGCTCCAATGGCATTCATATTAACTAAGGCCCCTCTCCTTACATATTAAATAATTGCAGAAATGTGGCTGCATAAATATTGTAAGATTTTTTTGGAAGTACTGGACCTGTGAAATATCTCAGCTCTGTGAAACATTTTATCTTAATTTTTTAATTGGACCCTCAGTGAGTAATATTTTGCTATCAACTCAATGATGTTGAACCCAGTGGTATGGTTGAAAACCTTGTTACTTTAAGTTAATTTTTAATTGAATGTTATTAAATATGCTTTGGGGGAGCATTCTATTTCCTCAATGGTGCAACATAACTTATATTGGTCAAGAAAAAGAATGACATTAATGCAATGCTGCGGTTAACTAGCTAATATAATTATTACCAATTTCCTGTCTAGGTTATTATGAGGTGTAGTTAAAACCATTTCAAGAAGAACATTAAAGGTACCTGAGAGATTCTAACTCTGCCTAGAAGAAAATCTATTAAATGCAGTGAAGATATTTTATTAAGGAACACTGGTGTTTTACATGCTGCTCAAATGAAATCTTAAGCCTATTGGGGAGAAAACAGAAAAGCTGCAATAGCTGTTAGATAACTGATGGCATAGTCAGCTGTAACTATCACAATGTCTGGCAGGTATGTAGTGAAGGTATACTGTTTGTGATAGCTTGTGAGAGAGAGGATTTAATATGGTGTATGTGATGAGCAACTTTTGTCTGCCTAGTCGTAAACTCATTATTTCAAATCACATATATTTCAGCCAGTTCCATTTCTTGATAAGTAAATATTTTTCTTCAGTAACTAGAGCTTGAACATGTTATCTATTTATTCCTGTTAAATTATTGCCTTTAGCTGTCAATTTTGGCTCAGTTGTTGTGATGTGTAGTCATGCACACCATCGCCTAAGTAATACCCAACTCAAACTATATGTCACAATGCAGCAAATTTAATGTGAAGATAATAGTACAAAGAGTTAATGTACTGAAAGACTAGTGTTTGTACTTAATTTGGATCCTTGCTTTTTCCATATCGTGATTACTTCAGAGGCATTAATTGTTTGTAAGAGCCTCTCTGACAATACCTGTTCGCAGGTTGAGAGCATCATAGAAGGCCATTGTAAAAATATAAATGATGTTGTAAATATTTTAATGCAGGTCCATCGATCACCAAGTTTCCAGATGCCCAGTTGCCCTATCCATGTCACTTCATATTTCCAGCCTGTTACAGGGAAAAACAGTTTCTAGCTGAAGGCTGCTGGGAAAAGTCGAATGAGCCAGGAACGTCTGAAACTGAAATTCTGTTCCCATATTTTAGAGTTGATTTAAATACACCGGCAAGAATGCGACAAAGTGAGCTGCATGTTCACCCGGGAGTGCAGCAGGCAGACTCGACTGGCTTTCGTGCCCGGCCTCATTAACATACTATTTGTCAACTTTCTGGCCAACAGGGTCTGGAAGTTATCAGGGAGTGGCTCCTGACTGATAAAATCAGGTGCATGTTGGGGACCTATAGTAGAAGTTCCCGGCACAATGCAACGTTTGCTGTCATGCTTCTACTGATCTGTGTAGCAACTAAAAATCACACAAACCTACCTTACTGGACCTCTTTTAGCTCTCGACCCAGCTCCTGGAAGGTTTGGCCTGGTTGGGTTGTCATCACTGCTCTCCTGGTTAGACCTCGGGATACTAGAGCCCAATCTGCATATTTAAAGAGGAACCCGCTGTCTTCAGGTAGGTGTCCTTGTCACCTAGAATGCAGGTGGCCAGATTTTCAGGAAATGATTGCATAAATTCCTTGTTCCATTTTAGCTGCTCACCACCATGCCACCTCCACCGCCACCATCCCCCACCTCCCCCCCCGCTCCCTGCCCGAACCATGCCCCGTTTCTACCAGGCCGGGGGTGAGGGGTGGGAGGAGGGAGCTCAAATTGGTTCCTTAATATTTTGCTCCTTTAAAATTGTTTTTCCCTCTTATTAATAACTTCTTCATACCACAAATTATTCATCAGTACATGAACAACTCCTTGATATGTGTTCAGCAACTATGCATAAATGCATGGGAACAGCCTAGTGATTTGCCAACTGATTGAAGGTATTATTTTTAATTTTCATGAGTGATTTTTTTTAGAGGACCAGCCTTAATTCAAAGACCACAACCTCTGCTTTACTCAGCCTACTTACCTCACTTTCAGTTACTATTCTGATCATGGTCCACAGAGGCCAAATACTCACAATTTCCAGAGCTATAACAGAGCAAGAGAGCATCTGGCTCCACATATTTAATTGAACATGGGGTCCTGATGATAGCTCAATAACCCTACTAAAATATGTGTCTCCAATGATGTTGGCTCTCTGGAGGTTGGATCTTTTGAATTAGAAGTGTACCATTAATGGTGTTGAATACATTGATGGCACTCCTTCATTGTGAAAGGTCCTTTATTTTCCTTCCTTGTGGGAAAGTATTTGGGCTTTACATGGTGCCTGTGCAACTGATAAAACAAGAATCCAAAATTCATTATGCAATAAAACAATGCTACGTATTCTACTATTATTTGCCACAGCATGTATAAGTGCCAGTCCACTGCTGCTATTTTGTTTTGAATTGTCAGTAAATGAGTAGGTGCTGTAAATCAAATGGAGCTTGTTCCCATTAAGGAAGCTTAAATCCAAGATGTCCATATGGGTGGGATATATAGCAGATGCAAACACAGATTGGACAGACAGCCGCATTTTTGCACAACCACAATTATAACAATACTGTTGAAAGTGTAATATATGAACATAAGAACATGCGAACAAGGAGCAGGAGTAGGCCATTCAGCCCCTCGAGCCTGCTCCATTATGGCTGATCTGATAGTAACCTGAAATCTGCATCCCACCCACTCCCAATAACCTATCACCCACTTACTTAACAAGAATCCTTCCACCTCTGCCTTAAAAATATTCAAAGACTCTGCTTCCACCACCTTTTCAGGAAGAGAATTCCAAAGGCTCACAACCCTCTGAGTATTGATAATAAATATATTAATGCATGATACAAAATTCCTTTGTCACTCTTGTAACTAAGGCACTAATTCTTTTCTTTTACTATTAGAAAGTGCAAATTCAGCCCAGTAACACAATCGCTGTGAGTTGTGGGAACAAATAACTTATTTGGAAAATGTTGAGGTAATTGGACAAGTTACGAATAAATAGATAAGGAATTGGGTTATCTAGATGAAGTTATAAATAACGTGAATTAATAAATTATGGAGTTATTGTGGTCCTGTTGGAAGATCTAAAGGAAGCGGAGTAGCAATGGGAGGAACAAGCAAACAGCTGCAACTACATGGAGAACAAATAGAAGGAGGTATGTTTGCAGGAGTCCTTATTCTCTCAACAAAGTATATACGCCATGGACAACGTACCTACAGATCTCTGAGGAGCAGTACATAAGCAGGCAGTGCTGTTTCTCTAGAGGGCGCTGTCACAGAGTTGCATCACTTCCTGTAACAAGACCTGCAACCAACTGCCACAGGGAACACAACGTGACCTCAGGCTCCTCCCAGGCTGCCACAAGGGATATAAGTAACATCAGTTAGTCCGCAGTTTATGCTTGCAATGAGCAGGTGACTAATGCCAGTGTTTTCATTGCTTTCCCCATGGATATCTAAACGATTTAGGGCTCTGTCATAGAGTTATACAGCACAGAGACAGGCCCTTTGGCCCATCGTGTCCATACAGGCCATCAAGCTGTTATCTATTCTAATCCCATTTTCCAACACTTGAGATGGTATTTCAAGTGCTCACCTAAATATTTCTTAAATGTTGTGGGGGTTCCTGCCTCTACCACCCCCTCAGACAGTGTGTTCCAGGTTCCAACCACCCTCTGGTTGAAAAAGCTTTTCCTCAAATTCCCTCTAAACCTCCTTCCCCTAACCTTAAATCTATGCCCCCTGGTTATTAACACCTCCGCTAAGGGGAAAAGTTTCTTCCTATCTACCCTACCTATCACCTCATAATTTTGTATACCTCTATCAGGTCCCCCCTCAGCCTTCTCTGCTCTAAGGAAAACAACCATAGCCTATCCAGCCTCTCTTCATAGCTGAAATGCTCCAGCCCAGGCAACATCCTGGTGAATCTCCTCTGCACCCTCTCAGTGCAATCATATCCTTCCTACAGTATGGCAAGACCAGAACTGCACACAGTACTCCAACTGTGGCCTAATTAGCATTTTATACAGCTCCAACATAATCTCCCTGCCCTTATATTCTATGCCTCGGCTAATAAAGGCAAATATCCCATGTGTCTTCTTAACCACCTTATCTATCTGTGCTGCTGCCTTCAGGGATCTATGGACATGTACACCAATGTCCCTCTGATCCTCTGTACTTTCTAGGGTCCTACCATTCATTGTGTATTCCCTTGCCTTGTTAGTCCTCCCAAAATGCATCACCTCACATTTCTCAGGATTAAATTCCATTTGCCACTGCTCTGCTCATCTTACCAACCCATTTATACCATCCTGTAATCTAAGGCTTTCCTCCTCACCATTTACAACACCACCAATTTTGTCATTTGGAACTTACTGATCATACCTCCTATATTCACGTCTAAATCATTAATGTACACTACAAACAGCAAGGGTCCCAGCACCGATCTCTGCGGTGCACCACTCGTCATAGGCTTCCAGTCGCAAAAACAACCTTCGGCCATCACCCTCTGCCTCCTACCACTAAGCCAATTTTGAATCCAATTTGCCAAATTGCCCTGGATCCCATGGGCTCTTACCTTCTTGACTATTCTCCCCTGTGGGATCTTATCAAAAGCCTTACTGAAGTCCATGTGGACTACATCAACTGCACTACCCTCATCTAGGCAACTAGTCATCTCCTCGAAAAGCTCGATCAAATTTGTTAGACATGATCCACCCGACAAAGCCATGCTGACTATCCCTGATTAATCCCTGCTTCTCCAAATGGAGATTAATCCTGTTCCGCAGAATTTTTTCCCATAGTTTCCCTACCATTGATGTTAGACTCACTAGCCTGTAATTACTTGGCTTATCCCTACTACCCTTCTTGAATAATGGTACCATATTTGCTGGTCCTCCAGTCCTCTGACACCTCCCCTATGGCCAGAGAAGATTTGAAAATTATTGTCAGAGCCCCTGCAATCTCCTCCCTTGTCTCACATAGCAGCCTGGGATACATCTCATCTGGGCCTGCAGATTTATACAATTTTAAGCCCTATAAAACCACTAATACCTCCTCCCTTTCAATGCAAATTTGTTCAAGTATATCACAGTCCCTCTCCCTGATTTCTACACCTACATCATCCTTCTCCATAGAGAACACAGATGAAAAGTAATCATTCAAAACCTCACCTACGGTCTGCATACATTACAGAAAGACCAAGAGAAAGGGCAGATCAACAAGGGTTAGGGTGTAACGCCATGGGTAAACAGCAGACATGGGGCTGAATTTTCCCCCGTTGGGGGGGAAGTTGATGGGCGGGCACGTATAGGCGCGCTTCCGATCGCGCCCCCGATCGGAGGTGCGGTGCCATTTTACGTGGGCTGGCCAATTAAGGCCCGCCCAGCATGATGTCCACACAGAAGCGCTATGTGCTCCCTACACAGTCAGGGGGGAATCCCGAAATCGAGAGTGCGCTCTTTTGCGCATGCACGCAAAAGAGCGCACTCATCTCCCCGAGGCTGAGTGCAGCCTCGGGGGATCGGCTGCACATGTAAAAGTGGCAAAAATAGAAAAATAAAATTTCCCTTACATGTCCTGTCACATGAGTTGGGACATGTCCATAATTTTTACAAAATCTTTATTGAAATTTTTTAAAGCCTACATGAGACCTCATCCCACCCGTAGATGAGGTTTCATGTTTTTTCTAGTTTCCACTGGGGCTCCTGGCCTGCCCGCCAACCTTACGTTTGGACGAGCAGGTCCTTTAATTACTTAGTTGATCCTGTCAATGGCCTCAATTGGCCGTTGACAGGTCGGCGGGCAGGCAGCTGATTTTGCTCTGCTCCCGGTTTCCTGAAAATTTAAATCAGGCGCGGTGATATTGGGAGTTCACCCCAACATCACCACACATCATTTTGCAAGTTGGTAAGTGGGCCCTGCCCCCACTCGCCAACTCGTAAAATTCTGCCCATGGTGTGTGTGCATGCATGTGGGGGTGAATTAAGTGGAAACGTGGTTACAGGATATGCTGATAAGCTTAGGGTTGGGAGGAGGCTCACAGGGGGACCTCCTACTTTTGTTCTTAAAGTTTCCCTTCAATTGTGTGAAAATTTCTTGTACAAGAAAAATGGGAATGTGTTAGTTTTTTTTCCATTCGTTCACAGGATGTGGGCACTGCTGGCTAGGTCAGCATTTATTTCCCACCCCTTATTGCCTTTGAGAAGGTGGTGCTGAGCTGCCTTCTTGAACCGCTCTGCAGTCCATGTGCTGTAGGTACACCCACAATGCTGTTAGGGAGGGAGTTCCAAGATTTTGACCCAGCGATAATGAAGGAACAGTGATATATTTCCAAGTCAAGTTGGTGAGTGGTTTGAAGGGGATCTTCCAGGTGGTGGTGTTCCCGTGTGACTGCTGCCCTTGTCCTTCTAGATGGTGGCGGTCATGGGTTTGGAAGGTGCTGCCTAAGGAGCCTTGGTGAGTTCCTGCAGTGCATCTTCTAGATGGTACACACGGCTGCTACTGTGCATCGGTGGTGGAGGGAGTGAATGTTTGCGGATGGGGTCCCAATGGGAAGATAGGGGAGGTGTGCCTGGATGACACATGCTGTCTGCTGAGTGCATTGGATAGACGGAATGGATGCCCCATCCACCTGATCTACTCCCATGATCAAAAACTACTCCTGTAATGTTGAAGGTTTAAATAAGCAATCTTAAAGTCAAACATCTCTATGCAATAAAATTGGATTATAGCAACATATAAGCAGTACATTCTCCTTTTTTTTCAATAAAAAACACAGTATTCAAATAAAGCCAGGATACTAGGCTCTTGGGCTAATGACACCTGAGTTTTCTGAGCCTAACCAACAAACTCTAGATATCTTAACAGATAGTTGCAAGAAAAGCCAAAATTGCTACTCTCTTTGTACTATGGAGGATTACAGGTTTTCAGATGGACAGAAAGCAGAAACACCCCATAGCTTAAGGGCCATGTTGGTAATGCAGATGTCAACTTGGTGATCCTTGTTAAAGTGAATGATTCTCCTACAATGGGCTGTTGTACAGAATGCATTAAACTGTCTGATACTTGATACATTGGCAACCTCTTGTGGAAAATAGCATAATTACAGTCCTTTGCTGTAAATGGATGATACAAAGTTACAAGCTGCGCAACATCAAACAAGTGTGCACTCTGACTAAAATGGTTCAGGCTTTAGAAGATAATGACAAGAATAAGCCAGCAACATATCGATAGGATACATATATCATCACATTTCCCGTTTCTTTGAATTGATTTTTTATGGCATAAATGTAAGACCCGTTAAAAATTGAAAACTTCCCAATCATAGGTTCTTAACCTTGCTGCAACTGACGTGCATAGATGATCATTAAATTAATTGAATCTTGTTTTTTAATAACTAAAGAAGATAAATATGGTATGTGTTCTGCACTTTTCTTAAGCCCCCCCCCCCATTGTTTACGCAGATTTTGAACCATTAACATTCAAGCATATTCTAATGAGATTCACAGGTAAAATGGGCACAGCAAGGCAATTCCATGCTCAGTGTTTTTTTTTTATTCGTTCATGGGCGTCCTTGGTGAGGTTAGATTGTCCATCACTAAATTAACATTTTTTCAGAGGGCAATGCTGTGAGTCACATGTAGGCCAGACCAGGTGGCAGCATTATTGAATCAGATGGGTTTTTGCAACAATCAGCAATGCTTTCATGGACATCATGAGACTTTTAATTCCAGATTTTTATTAAATTCAAATTTCACCATTTGCCATGGTGGGATTAGAACCACAGTCCCCAGAGTATTACCCTGGGTCTCTGGAATACCAGTCCAGTATTCCACAGCCTCAACCATTCACTACTGAAACTGCTCACTAATGCCAGGTCTCACCTGAATTAAAATACTCACTTCTAATGTGGCAAGTTCATTTACTTTAGCAGCTTTCATTTTTCACTTAAACCAATTTGGAGGGGAAAGATTGCTCAGAGCAGCAATAAACATTGGTTCATAGGTATTTTCTATCCTACCACAACTTGTCATTTTTCAACAAAATTAACAGAGGAAATACATAGTCATTTGGTAATGCAGAACTTGAGTATTGCTGAAAAAGAGACATTTTTTGTAAAAGCTTTTCATCTTGCATTCATCAGGACAATTCACAAGAACATACCAATGTCAGGGGAAACAACATATTTAAACTGCTTGAGAAGAGAGTGCTGATTGGTTGGCAAAGTGGAGTCTGTTTGGTAGAGGAATTGCCATGGTGAATGCACCATTGGATAGTGGCTGACAGTTAACTGCCAAGCATTGTTTGACATTTAAACCAGGCAGCTTGACTCTGGTCAAGACGTTGACCTGGGGACTGAACCAGCAAATGACTGTCACTTATTTTAGCTGAAACAGGTACAATGTGTGTACATGTTCTTTCTGTCTGCAAAGAACAGGGTTCTATTTATTAATTTATGTAGCTTCCACACTGCAAGCCTGACTGGCAATCTTAATTGGTTGTCAGCATAATTCTTAGTACCACTGAGCATTATTTAGCAAATGTTGTTCAATTACAGAATCACATATAATGTGGGACTCTGTGTTTTGAGTTCTGCAAGCACAGGTCCATACCCTGCCTATTGCAATGAGGGTAGGGGCATGCTATTTGATATGACCCATCAGTCTTTAGGATGTACGGCCTACATACCTAGTATCACACTAGCACTAAAATTCATACACCACATTACTCATGTGTCGGAGGCAGAATATCTTTTTGGCTTTGACGACATTACTTTTTTTTCAGCAATACCAGAGATAATAAAGTAAAAATACAAAGTGAAAGGGTTTTCTCTGATGAAAAAGGGTGTATTCTTTAATAGATAAGTTTTAAATAGTCCTATCTTTTTGGCTGACATGACTAACTGGCTCAATTGATGTATGTATTTTGCAAAAACCATTTAATAATCTTCTTATTGAAGTTTCAAGTGTGCGTGCAGGCTAAAATGTAACAGTACAAAGAAGCCATGGAATTGATATATTTCCTGAATACAATTTGAATATATTCTGCTGCTTGCAGCTGGTCTATAGTGCAGTCTTTAAATGGTCTTGTAGCCTCAGTATTGCTGTTGAATTCAGTGAATGAATATGATGTGCAAAATATGCACATGTTGGGACCACTGTAGAAGCATGTTTTTACTCTTTATTGCAGACAGGATAATCAGAATTTATGACCATGCAAGATAATTGGATTGTATATTGGAGGATTAAACCTAATAGAACTCCACACAGGTTTGATGGTTGTATTTCATTTGCATATTTTTACCTGTATCCATCTCCAAGGGTTTTCACCCATCTCCGCAGCTCAGAAAGATTATAAAAAATTCAATGCATTCCATTCACCAGGGCAGGAAGAAATCATAAATAATAGAACATCAGTCTAAAACTCATAAGGCCAGAAAGGTAAGAATCTTTGAGATATGTGGAATAACAAAATAGCATGACCTCATTGAAAAAGAACAATTCAAATTCTAAGATAAAAAATGTTTGCTTTGCATTTTAAATTATCTAATTTCTAAATGGTTAATAACAATGATTAAGAGAGATACTTTTAATTACATATTTTTAAAATTATACAGTAATTTTATGGAATTTACCTCTGTTTCCCTGAAGAGTTTTACTAATAGTATCAGTTAAATGTCAGCTAGCAGTTTCAGGAGAGAACTCATCCAATCTTCCAAACCCTATATTGGCTGATAGTATCCATGAGGCACACATGAAACTTTAACTTGCTATTAAATGTGCAGATTGTGTTGGCAGAGACATTACATTATCATTGACTACATCTGCCTTAATGGGTTTTAAAAACAACTGAAAAGGAGAATGGGATAGATTAGCACACTTTGTCAATATTTGCATATAGTTTCTAAAAAAAAGACTGAGTCATTTAAGGTTTTCTTGAAAAAAATTACAATATCAAGTCATAATCTAAAACAGATCATTCATTTATTTGGCTTAGGGTTCTCCATGAATACTGCCAGAGGTCATGAACTTACTATTCATTATAAGCCCACAACCATGTCAAAAACTATAAGAATTGTCCAGTTTATGTTTCATTGAGAGTAAGTACATTGACATTTTACCTCAAAACATGACTGATTTTTGAAATGTAACACCATAAGATGTGGGCACTTTCCATTTATTGAAAATAAAACTAAACGTATGAAACTTGAGATGAAACAAATCCCATCTAAAGGAAAACATCTGTATTTTGTTTAGCTTCTATGGAACTAACATCTGGGAGTACTTAGTGCAAAAACGATACCTTACTCTTAGACTATTGCAGAGTTTGGACAGAATGGGTTGTTCAGCTGATGCGCAAAGTAGGAACTAACTGCTGTTAGACAGTAACAATTGGTTACAAGCTTTTGCAAGATTTGGAGTGCTTGCATTGATATAAAACTGCAGTACTTTGGCACTATGGGCACATTACTGCTTCTTATATAATGCAGCAAACAGCTTTAAATCCTGAAAATTGCTTAAGCAAATATTCATTCATGTTGTTTACTGTGCAAGGTGAACAAATATTACTTGTACTGTTTGATGTCAGTAAAAGCTATTGAAATGCCAGCTTCCTCTCAGCAGAAAGTTATAGAGAGTAGGCCACATTAGATCTTACATTTATAAATATACAATGGGACCAAAGCTACTATGATTAATACGCATTTTTAAACCAGGGCAATCTCAGTATTAGCTACAGCATCCTGCCTATGTGCATGATATAGTGAACGATACCATGGTCTCAGAGGACCATAGGCTGCCGTCACATTAGAGAGAGATGACTGGTGGTGAGTTTAACCCAAGGGTCATCACACCTTAGGCGGGAGGAGAGGTTGAGAAGGCCACAGCCGGTACAGGGATTGAATCCATGCTGTGGGTATCACTCTGCATCACCAGCTAGCCATCCAAGCTAACCAACCCTGATGTCCTGAAGTCCTGATGGACTTCATCCTTGGATCTTAAAATAAGTGGCTACTGAGATAGTTGATGCATTGGTTTTAATTTTCCAAAACTACCGAGATTCTGAAAAGGTTCCATTAGATTGGATGATAACAAATGTAACTCCATTATTCAAAAAGGGAGGGAGACAGAAAGCAGGAAACTACAGGCCAGTTAGCTTAACATCTATCATAGGGAAAATGTTAGAAGCTATTGTTAAAGAAGCTATAGCAGGGCACTTGGATAAGTTCAAGGCAGAGTCAACATGGTTTTGTGAAAGAGAAATCATGTTTAACCAACTTATTTGGGTTCTTTCAGGAAGTAACATGTACTGTGGATAAAGGGAAACCGTGGATGTACTGTGCTTAGATTTCCAGAAGGCATTTGATAAAGTGCAACATCAAAGGTTATTGCAAAATATAAAAGCTCATGATATAGGAGGTAACATATTGGCATGGATAGAAGATTGGCTAGCTAACAGGAAGTACAGAGTAGGCATAAATGGGTCTTTTTCAGGTTGGCAAGATTTAACGAATGGTATGCCACAGGGATCAGAGCTGGGACCTCAACTATTTACAATTTATATAAATGACTTGGATGGAGGGATGGATGGGATGGTTGCCAAATTTGTTGTCAACACAAAGATAGGTAGGAAAGTATTTTGTGAAGAGGACATAAGGAGGTTACAAAAAGATATAGATAGGTCAAGTGAGTGGGCAAAGATCTGGCAAATGGTGCATAATGTGGGAAAATGTGAAATTGTCCATTTGGGCAAGAAGAATAAAAGAGAAGCATGTTATCTAAATGATGAGAGATTGCAGAGCTCTGAGATGCAGAGGGACCTGGGTATCTTAGTGCATGAATCACAAAAGGTTAGTATGCAGGTTCAGCGAGTCATTAGGAAAGCTAATAGAATGTTATCATTTATTGCGAGGAGAACTGAATACAAAAGTAGGGCTCTGAAGAAGGGTCATACGAACTCGAAACGTTAACTATGCTTCTCTCTCCACAGATGCTGCTAAATCTGCTGAGTTTTTCCAGCATTTTCTGTTTTTGTTTTGGATTTCCAGTATCCGCAGTAGTTTGCTTTTACAAAACTAAGGAGGTTATGCTTCAGTTATACAGAGCACTAGTGAGACCACATCTGAAGTACTGTGTACAGTCTTGTTCATCTTATTTAAGGAAGGATATAAATGTGTTGGAAGCAGTTCAGAGAAGGTTTACCAGACTGATAGCTGGAATGGGCAGGTTGTGTTATGAGAAAAGGTTGGGCAGGCTAGGCTTACATCCGCCAGAGTTTAGAAGATTAAGAGGTGACTTGATTGAAACATATAAGAGCCTGAGGGGACTTGACAGGGTGGATGTGGAGAGGATCTTTCCTCTTGTGGGAGAATCTAGAACCAGGGGTCACTGTTTAAAAATAAGGGATCGCCCATTTAAAACAGAGATGAGGCAAAATTTTTTCTCTGAGTGTCATAAATCTTTGGCACTCTCTTCTTGAAAAGGCGGTGGAAGCAGAACCTTTGAATATTTTTAAGGCAAAGGTGGATAGAGTCTTGGTAAGCAGGGGGGTGATAGGTTATCGGGAGTAGGCGGGATGCAGATTTATTGTTATTATCAGATCAGCCATGATCTTATTAAATGGCGGAGCAGGCTCGAGGGGCCGAATGGCCTACTCCTGCTCCTTGTTCATATCTTCTTATGTAAGTACCAGAGTATGACTACAGTCTGTCCAATAACCAAGTACCATGCCTAGAGCCCATACACAAGAAGGGCCATCTCAGAACATGGTGGAGACATTGATGCAAAAAAACAATATGGGTGTTACTGAAGGAACCACAGAGTGAAGGAAAACTCAATAGCAGCTCGTACTTATGACTCAACGGAAGGAGAAGATAAACTGGAGAGAGGTAATGCTGACTGTACCTGATGAGCAGACCCTGCCTGTTTGACTGTCGAGGGCCCACATCAGTGGGAGTTATGGAAACGCCATTTCTTTTGATATTGAGCAAATATATATATTGATATATAGTCCTTCCCACTAAAGAGTAGAAGCATCAAGTCAGTTCCTTTCTTTATGCTGTTCGTCCAGTGGCAGGTAATGTTCTCCTGAGGCAGGGTGTGGACAAATCTACCGCTGACTTTGAGGCTGTCCTCAGAGCCTTTGACACATATTATGATCTGAAGCGAAACTTAGTCATAGAATGAGCACATTTTAACTAGAGGTCACAACAACCTAGGGAATCAAGTGACTTATTTCTAATCAACCTATATCACCTAGCTAGATTTTGTAGATACGGGTGCTGAAGGAGGAGCTAATCCATGATTGCATAGCCATGGGCAGTGGATCCACCCATAAAAAAAGCTCGCAAACTTGGGTCAAGGACAGGAAACCCCACATCAGCAGCCATTTTGAGATGCTTGCATTGTGGGGCAAAGAATCAGGACTGCCCAGCAGGGGGCATGGAATGCTGCCAGTGCAGCAAAGTTGGACATTTCAAGTGTCTCTGCAAATCTAACAACTTTAATCAAGGTAGGAGACAAGAAAATATTTATGAAACACACTCCATCCAAGAAATTGGAAATCAAGGTAAAGAAAATTACAGAGTTCCTAGGGGAAGTCAATAGTCTTCGTCCAGATTATTGGTCAGTTACAGTGCAAGCTAAGTCTTCAATACCACTTTTAAAATTTATACTGGAGCTCGTGTTTACACATTAGCAGATGATGGCTTCATCCATCAATAGCCCTTCATCTATCAGACATCAAATTATAAGGTCCAGGCGGCACAGACCTTCCAATTAAACGTACGATAATTGCTTCTCTTTGTTACAATGGGCAACAGATTGCTGATTCTCTCTTTGTTGTCAACAGTCAATGTACTTCCTTATTGAGTGGCAATGTTGGCATACTTCTAGGAATCTTCAAAAGCCTAGATGAGGCCCAGCATTTGAACAATTCAATGGCATTTCTGGAACAATCTTCAACCTTTTATTCAGAACCAGTGGAACTTCAGCATACAGCAGATGAGGAAGTTTATTCAACGAGCAGCAAGTTCCTTTTTCTAACAGAGGCACCGTCCACTAGACCCTGGGCGGACATTGAAGTTATGAATCCTGCAATTCTTCTGAAGCTAGGCCATATGGAACTCTGTAACCTGTTTAGATGTAATACTATTAACAAGTGTTAAGCAAGTATCAGATTATGACCACAGTCTGTCCAATTATCAAGTACCATGCCTAGAGTCCAGAGATGATAAGGGCCAGCTCAGAACAAGGTGGCAGCAGTGGAGACATATGATGTAAAAAAAAACCTTAGTTTTATTGAAGGAACCACAGGGTGAAGGAAAACTCAGTAGCATCTCATAGTTGTGACTCAATGGAAGGAGGAGGCAAACTGGAAATATTGCCTAGGCTATCTCTTGTTGTCCATGAAGTCTTCCAGAGAGAATGCCATGCCTGATTCCACTTTAGAGTCCATGGAAGATCAGACTGCCAAAGAACTCATGGCTTCCGGAGGTGAAAGTCAACTCAAACCCATAATTCAGTCCCAGCTGAAAATTCCCTTCCCTCTTGAGCTTTAAGGCAGCACAGAAGCTGCGGCTGGACCTTTAGCGCTTCTGAACCTGCAAGATCTTGTACAGCAATCTTGGGGAGAATTTAGTCCTTGTCGGTCACGGCGGGGGGTGGCGGGGGGTGGGGGGCAGGGGGTGGTGGGGGGGATGCGGTTGGGAAGCCAACCACCGCCCGCATTTGAGGCCGGAAGGTGATTTCACACTGGTGGTCTAATTAAGGCACACCCAGTGTGAAATGCGAGCAGTAGCATTCAGCGCTGCCTGTACAGGTGTGGGGGTGGGCGGGGGGAGTGTGAGTGGGGCAAGCCTGAACTTCGCACATGTGTTCGAGTGCTCAGCTGAGAATCTCCCTGTGCTGCCTCAGGGAGATGAAGAGTTTTTTAAAAACATAATAAAGATTAGAAAAATGTTATAAAACATGTCCCCTCATTGACTCTGTCATATGAATAAGGATATGTTATAAGTGAAATCTAAAACTTTTTGTTTCATTTTTATTTGATGTTGGAAACCTCATGCCACCTGTGAATGAGGTTTCCAAAAAAGCGCAAAGGCCGCTTGGTCTTTTTGCCTGCCCGCCCACCGTAAAGTTGTACGGGCAGCGAAAAGTTCTATTTAATTGATCCTTTAATGGCCTTAATAGGCTTTTAATTGTGGGCGGGCATGCTGCCGACTCTGGTGTGCGCCCAGCAACTGAAATATCACGTGACTGTGCGTTGACTTCGGGACCTTTGCCCGATGTCAACGGGCATCATTTTACGCTCGAGCGGGTCAGGTGCGTGTCCACCCGCTGAGGTAAAAATTTTGCCCCTTGTCTCCAAGTTATTCGACTGCAGGAAATTTGTCATCATTTTGTTGTAGAACTTCCTCCCATTACATAAGATGAGGCTCTCTTGTCTCCATATCCTCATTAATTCTTCCCTTTGCCCAGATTGGAGCAGCCTCACACAGAGAGGAGTGTGGCTCTATCACCACTGCTTACAGAAAGTGAACAGTTCTTCCGAAATATCATCGGGAAATCATCTCTTCTTCTTTTCCTGAAATATTTACAGGAATATTATCATTTATTTTCCTTTGCCATTTAGGTTCATTGAAATCTTGGTCCTTCAATACCTATTCATTCTTCGATAAAGAAGTGAATGATACAACTGTGACAGCCTTTTCTGGAGTTGAAGATCAGTCCTCTTCTCAAGGTCTTTCCCTGGGTGCTTCGAGGGGACAACAAGTTCCTCAGAGAGTCCTGATTTCTTCATTTCTTGTCCTAGGCAGTCCAAAGCTCAATGCTCTTCTATCTTCTCTCTTGGATCAGACTTTCATTGAAAAATCCATATTGTCCTTGCAGTTCAGTCACCTTGCAACTTACACTCTGCTTTCAAGCAATGCTAAATTGCTGCCCATTCTGTTCTCCAAGTTGAAGAAGAAAGCTCACATGTCTCCAAGATGTATTTCCTATGGGCCAAGAATACTGTGGGAGATTGAATCACTCAGGACTGTTACTTGGGGAGGGGGAAGAGTAGAAGTTGGATTTAGGTAGAATCCATAATTGTAAAAAGGGAGTTATGGAATTATAATGTAAATAGTTAAAGATATAGTTTCATGTTGTCGTTAAAAATTGGATAATATACTTGGGTGGCGGTGTAGTATAAAGGGTTAACAGATGGGATGTGCTAATGTATGATGTAGATGATAATGTACAACTGAGATCAGTCAGTTATGTTTGAGACTCTTGAAAAAGGGGTTAGAAGACCATGCTCAGAAGCAACGTGCCTACTCTGTAACAAAAACAGAATTACCTGGAAAAACTCAGCAGGTCTGGCAGCATCGGCGGAGAAGAAAAGAGTTGACGTTTCGAGTCCTCATGACCCTTCTGTCGAAGGGTCATGAGGACTCGAAACGTCAACTCTTTTCTTCTCCGCCGATGCTGCCAGACCTGCTGAGTTTTTCCAGGTAATTCTGTTTTTGTTTTGGATTTCCAGCATCCGCAGTTTTTTTGTTTTTATCTCTGTGCCTACTCTGTAACCTGCTTAGATGTAGCATTGATAAACAAGTGTTAAGCATGTACCAGAATCTTGAGTTATCCCTCTGAAGACCAGGAGATCATTGATGGCATTTGTCGTGATTTCTCACTTAATGGAGTGGGCCACGTTAAGGCTGCCGCCTTTCACCCCAGTACTGGAGTATGACTACAGTCTGTCCAGTAACCAAGTACCACACCTAGAGTCCACAGATAAGAAGGGCCATTTCAGATCACCTCAGAGGACCAAACCTCCTTGTGGGCCAGAACTCTGGAGTAGTGGTATTGGAAGGATTAGTATTTGGGGTAGAACCCAGTTCTGCCAGGTTTACACCACAGGGATCAGTCAGGAGTCAAACTCCTGCATCCTGGCTGCAGTTTTGGGGGGACATTTTGAAGGTATTTCTGCCCCTAGTCTCCCCAGCCCAGCAAGATAAGCAAACCTAGCTCATCAATACCAACGCTTTGCAACCTATCTGCCACTAGGAAACTTCCCAGTTGTCTCGCTGGGGAGCTATCCCTGTGAGGTCCCCACTATTATACCGGCCCTACCCCACCTCCACCTCCATTCCGGTCCATTATCTTACTCAGCTCCAAAATGAAAAAACAAATTAGTTGATTAATTATGAAGAATCGTGACTAAAAAATTAGCTTTAAGACCAGGGAAGGCCAGGATTTGATGTTTTCATGACCTTAAAGCTTAACACTGATACTCTGCAGCTGGTCAATCCAAGCTGCCATTGCAGAGGGAGTCTGCCAAAACTGGAAAACACAAGCAAGCCCTTTGTCTTCAAATGAACAGCGTCACCACCTTGAATTTCAGTAACTTCTTAAAGCTGAACCCACACTTCAATTTTTTTTAACCATGGAGCAGAAATCCACTCTTCCAGACCAATTTTGACTTTTCCAAGGCCCAGGTCAATCACATAACTGGTGACTTTGGAGAAAGAGATTCCTTAGATACATGATTGCTTCAGGTCTGGATAAAAAGACAGAAGCTGAACAAGTTAACACACTGCTTTGTTCAGTAGGCCCGATAGTGGATGACATTATTGCAAGACAAGGAAATCATCTGCTAAATTTGAAGTAGTACTAAAATCATTCATGCTTATTTGAACCAAAGATGTAAAAAAATCCTCAAAAGGGCTACATCCAGCAGACGGGAGAACCTATTGACTCTTTTATTAATGATCTGCACAGGATGGCTAAAGGCTGCAAATACGGTAACCTAAAATCTGAAACTATTAGGGATAGAATAGTTGTAGAAGTAGTGGACAAAGCACTCTCAGAAGATCTAACCACTGAGAAAGCTATCCAGATTGTTAGGAAGTCTGAACTCCATGTGCAGCACAAGTCCATTTTAAGAGCAGAAAGTAAACTGTGAAAACCGCAGAGTCCAGTTAGTTAAACAACACAAAAACAGGGACACTCCAGGACAATGGAAGCAATATCCTAACCGACCAGCAGAGTGGCCATGCCAGCTCTGTGGAGCAAAGCGCCCCCACAGGTAGGATCAATATCCTGAAATCTCAGCCAAATGCTTTCAATGTAACACAATTAGCTAAAGAACAAGGTCGGAAGGGGAGGTGACAAGATGAACAGTTGACAGGATATGTTGGTGAGTGGCTGATTGTCAGAAGGTGATAGTGAAGGGTGATCAACCAGCATTGTGGCAACCCCAAGTAAAATTAGCAGAGAAGCTGAAAGAAGATTAAAAGAGTACCATATCATTCAGCTTATTAAAACTTTAATTATTTTAATGGATATTTGAAAAAAATCTGCTGCTGTCTGTTATAGGGTGTTGGATACCATTCGGTAGGTGTTAATGATAAAACCTTCATAGGTGGGTTAACTGTATGTATTTATTAACTGCAAGAACTATGTACATATGTATAGTAAAGGGTTCAAGCTAGGAACTGTCTCCATGCTTGCTTGTGCACACAGCCCTGTCCAACACTAGACTGACGCCTAGGTGTGGGTCATGTGTTCACTTATGCCACTGTGTGGGCAGTATTTACTCAGTCCCATGTTAACCCAATATGTGCCAGGCCCTTATACTACACTTTGGCAAACTGTGCAAGGGCAAAACATCTAAACACACAGAAGACCCAAAGATGATTCATGAGGCCAAGATGGTACACCCAGAGGACACAGCAATGTTTCTTGGGTAATGTCATAGATCCTGGATTTTTGTATTGGAATGCAGAAATTTCAGCTAATGGCCATCTGACAAGTTTTAAATTAGACATGGGAGCCAGTGTTACAGTCCACGGACGAAGAGCCCTGGCTGAGACCTCTGACTTTGAACAATAGACACACCACTCTATGAGCCCAGAGGAACCTGACATCCGGTCATAGGCATGATTCAGGAACAATTAAGGCGGGATACAAATCTTCGAGCTGATGAATGTCATCCATAACCAGTTTTCCTCTCTCTTGAGCACAGATGCCTGTGTAGCCCTGAATCTCCTCAAAATGGCAGAAGATGTCAAAACAATCACGCTCTCAAGTTCCCGAGAGCACAAACAAGAAGGAGTACCCTTACTGAAACTTCAGCTCTGAACTGTCTTCCCTCTTTGCAGAGCAGGTTTGTCCATTTTCATTCCAGGTGCCAGAAAGGCACCTCATTGGTCAGCCAACCACTCAGATGGTTACCATGACGCTTCCAGTGGACGAGAGACAAGAGAGTAACCAACAACCAGAAGAGCCTCAACCTCTGGTTCCAATGATGAGGTCATCACTGTGATCACAGAGCAAACACTACAACTCCCAATCAGCATGACAGTGCCAGATACAATGCTGGAACCAAGTAGAAGCCGTCCAACAGCACACCACACAACCAAACACAAAGGTGAGCTTACTAACAAAACAACATCCTCATAACAGGAAAGGCCATCTTCCATCACAGAGGGCATTGCAACAACCCACATGACAAAGGAAGAAGAGAAAAAGCTTCATGGACACAAGCATGACATTCGTCCACTCCAGAATAAACGAGATAAATCAACGACAACCACCTATCACCACAACTGCCAAATCGACATAGAGCAGTTCAATACCAAGGAATTGAAAAGGAGAATGAAAAGGTACCCAGACTCCAGGATAACATACAAATCTAAAGAGTCTACCTGCAACAACAGAGCCTACCACTCCTTTGACAGTAGTCCGAACAAGATATGAAAGGGTTATAAGGCCTCTAGACTACTGAACCTATGAATTCAGAGGCTTGAAGTGGGGAGATGGGGTAGTGATAATGTAAATACATGGGTAAACTAGAATAGCTTGAAATACATTGGATAAAGACGGGTGGTGTGTAGTATAAGGGTCTGGCACATATGGGGTTAACATGGAACCGAGTAAATACTGCCCAACCAGTGGCGGGACCCACACAAATGACCCACACCTAGGTGTCAGTCTAGTGTTGGACAGGGCCATGTGCACAAGCAAGCATGGAGACAGTTTGCAGCTTGAACCATTTACTATACATATGTACATGTAGTTAATAAATACATACAGTTAACTTACTTAAGGCTACAAAGATTTCATCATTAAGTCCTACCAAATGGTATCCATCACCCTACAACAGACAGCAGCAGATTTTTTTCAAATATCCATTAAAATCATTAAAGTTTTAATAAGTTTAATGATATGTTACTCTTCTAATCTTCTTTCAGCTTCTCCCATTTTACTTGGGGTTGCCACAATGCTGGTTGATCATCCTTCTGTTGATCACCCACTAACCACCATATCCTGTCAACTGGTCATCTTGTCACCTCCCTTCTGACTTTCTCCTTTAGCCATCCTTGTCTACTGGATACCCATTCAAGGGAGTGCTGCACTGTGCCAACTTTCACATGAGACATTAAACCGAGGCCCTGCCTGACCTCTCAGGTGGATGTAAAAGAAAATATGGATCAGTTATCTCTGGTCTCCTGGCCAATATTTACCCCTCAATCAAGATCACAGAAACAGATTATCTACTCATTATCAGTTTGCTGTTTGTGGGAGTTTGCTGTGGCAAGTTGGCTGCTACATTGGAGGTGGCGATAGCATAGCATTATTATCACTGGACTAGTATTCCAGAGACCTAGGCTAATGCTCTGGGGACCTGGGTTTGAATCCCACCATGGTAGATGGTGAAGTTTGAATCCAATAAAAAAAATCTAGAATTACAATTCTAACGATGACCATGAAACCATTGTCGATTGTTGCAGAAACCCATCTGGTTCACTAATGTCCTTTAGGGAAGGTAATCTGCCACCCTTACCTGGTCTGGCCTACATGTGATTCCATACCCACATCAATGTGGTTGACTCTTAAAATGCCAAGGGCAATTAGGGATAGGCAATGAACATTGGCTGAGCCAGTGATGCTCACATCTCATGAACAAATCAAAAAAAAAATTCCTGCATTACAACATTTCAAAAGCATTTCATTGGCTATAAAGCACTTTGGGATGTTCAGTGGTCATGAAAGGTGCTATACAAATGCAAGTCTTCCTCTTTAATACATAGGTGGAAAATTTACAAATCTGTTATTTTTATATTACTATATAATCCGGTCATTAAAATTCTGACAGTTCAATTTAAAGCTAAAGGGCTCAGAAATATGGCAGTATCCAATGCAGTTCATAGAATGGAAATTAGATTTATGGCATTAGATTTGGGATTTTGATGAGCCTCTGCTTTAAAAATTGAAATGTACAACATTTTTACCACTTTTCATCAACTTAACAATCCAAGAAAAACTTCCATCATGTGGTTAATGGATCTTTAAATAGGGATCAACTTTTTTTGGAGTGAAGGAAATTACAGAGGTTGTTTCGGCTGATGATACACTGCCACATATTTGCTGACGACAATCAGCTGTATCTCACTACCTTCTCATTCAACCCTCTACTTTACCTGATTTGTTGCACAGCTTGTCTGACATCCAATACTAGATGAACAGAAATTTCCCTTCAATTAATTACTGGAAAGACCAAAGGCATTGTTTTCAAACCCCACCACAAACTCCATTCCTTAGCCATTGATGTCATTCCTCTCCCTGGCCATATCGAAGGCTGAGCCAGGCTGCTCACAACCTTGGTGTTATGTTTGACCCTGAGATGACTTCCAGCCACGTTTCTGCTCCATCACAAAGAACACCTGTTTCCAGCTCCCCAGCATTACCTGTCTCTGCCCCTGCCTAAACTCAAGTGCTGCTAAAACCTTTTTCCATATCTTTGTTACCTTGGACTTAACTATGCTCCCCTGACCAGCCTCCAGTGTTCCACTCTACATAATCTTCAGCCCATTCAAAGCTCTGCTATTGTGCCCTAACTCGCACCGAAACTTATTCATCCATCAGGCCTTTGCTGAAATGGGTGTGGAATACTGCACACGACAATGATCATGAACTACCACTTTTGTGGGGTGTCTAGTTTAGCTAGCCTTTTGATATCCCCCTGAGACCCTGACTGCAGAAATGGGATGCCTCCCACAACAGATCTTAATGGACAGATTGATGTGATGTGTTCAATGTTCTGGGACTCATGGCCACAATACACGGGTTGTCAGTTCTCTTCCACTGTGGAGCAGGTGACTTTGTCATCCATGCCCTGTGCCGAATCATTTGAGTGCTGTCTACTCTCTTCAAATGGGGGCCGGGGCTAGGGGTGGGGTGGTATGCAGGGGGACGTTGAAGCCAGATACCTCTGCCGTTGGGATATTTGTTTTTTATGCTGCATGAGTCCAACAATCCTATCCATCTGGATAGTGGGTTGATACCAGCTACATAACATAATATTGTTTCCCAGAACGGTTGGTGCAATTTTAAGTACTTTCTTAGTAAGCTTTTCAAGTCTCCATGGATGGGAATGTCAGTGTTGCTCATGACTTCTTCCAATTCACATAGCATGATGACATCAAGACATATGGCAGATGGAGAAATGTGGGACAGCAACAGGAGCACACTGCTGGAGTGGACTTAAGCAGGCCTGACACCTTCCTCATGGTGCAATTTAGTTACACAATCTTTGTGTGGTGGTTACAGGACCATGAGGCAGAGCAGTATCCTACAGCCACGGCCTGAATGCACCTGTTCAAAATTTTAATGTTGAATCCCACAAATCTGATGCAGATAATGTCTGCAGATTATCACAGTTTAGTTTGCCATGGAGAAATTGCTATTGGGATGGGCTTTATTACTGCGTCAATGACACATACATTTATATTGTGCCTTTAATATAGAAAAACATCACAGGGTACTTCACAGAGGAGTAAGGCATCTGAAACTGAGCCAATGGAGAAACTAGGATAGGTCAAAAAGTTGGTCAAATCCATTTTAGGTAGGTATTTAAAAGAGGAGAGTGAGATGGACAAGCGAGGAGTTTGGGAGGTAAATTCTGAGAATGGGGTCTATGCAGCTGAATGCATAGCCACTGATAGAGAAGCAAAGGGAATGGGCGCACAATAGGCTAGAGTCAAAAAAATAAGAGTATTGGTGAGGGCAAGGGTGGAAGATTTTATTGGGCTAGAGGAATATACAGAGAGCTAGAAGGATGAAACCATTAAACACAAGCATGAACAATTTAAATCAGGCATTGAAAAGATGGATAAAAACAAAAAAACTGTGGATGCTGGAAATCCAAAACAAAAACAGAATTACCTGGAAAAACTCAGCAGGTCTGGCAGCATCGGCGGAGAAGAAAAGAGTTGACGTTTCGAGTCCTCATGACCCTTCGACAGAACTTGCGTTCGAGTCCAAGAAAGAGTTGGACTCGAACGCAAGTTCTGTCGAAGGGTCATGAGGACTCGAAACGTCAACTCTTTTCTTCTCCGCCGATGCTGCCAGACCTGCTGAGTTTTTGAAAAGATGGAAGCTGATGTAGGTTAGTGTTAACGGAGGTGTTGGCAAAGTGGAACTTGGTAAAAGATAGGATGTGGGAGGCAAAGATTTGAATGAGCTGTAGTACAGTACGATAATTTAGGAGGGATGGAGCAGATTCAATTTTAGCCATGTTGTAATTCTGGAATTGTCTTATGGACCACTCACATGGAGATCTGGTGTGAGAAAGTTGCACACAGAGGAGGTCTTAATTGAATGGTAGGTATGGAAAGCCAAATGAATGAACATCAAATTTTAGTCAAAAAGAGTCAGTGAAAATGAGTGACCATGAGATATTGATATGCTGCAGTATCAAGGCATTAAAACAAGCAATTAGCCCACTTGTGAACAACAATTTGCATTTGAGAACTGGTACCTGCCCCATACCACACATGAAATATTGTGATGTAGTCAGAAGCCCTCAAAAGAAAAAGATGACAAATCAAATTTATCCCTCCAGAAACAGTTCTTGTTCTATTCAGAAGAGTTACAGCTTCCAAAAGGCCATTTCTAGAAAATAACTAAATTTGACTTGGAGAAACTTGTATAAAATTTATTTCAACAGCTAGAAAAACATAAAATAAAATGTAATAAACATTTGTGGATTATCCTTCTTAAATATTTAAGTAGTTTGTACAATTGAATAGGTAAATGTAAAAGACAATTTAAATATTGCTGAAAAAAGAGACACGCTGTCGAAGCTTTTCATCTTATCCTCATCAGGACAGAAGCAAGAATGCCAAATTTCCAAAGGGAACAACAATTTATACTTCATGAGAAAAAGGGAGCTGAGTGGTTGAGACGTTGCCATAACAAATGCACCAGGAAACTACTGCCCCCCCCCCCCCCATGCTTTTGTTTATTCAAAAAGGGTACAATGTCTGGACACATTCTTTTTGTCTGCAGAGGACAGATCCTTGCATATGAATATATAAAGCTTCTAGCAAGTGTAAGTGAGCTACATTGTGAGCTGTTCACCATGGCAATGTCTCAACAAATCAGAGCCAGCTTGCCAACCAATGAGCACCCCTTTTCTCATGCAGTGTAAATTGTTGTTCCCTTTGAAGTTTGGCATTCTTGCCTCTGTCCTGGTGAGTGCATGATGTAAAGCTTCAAGGGCATGTCTCTTTTTTCAGTAATACTCAAGCCCTGTACTACCAAGCAACTACAATTTAAATAATTCTTAGTGCAATGATTTCCCTGTCGTTTTTGTGCAAAATAAATAATACATAGCCACTTGGAACTGCTACTTGCCCAATTCATGATGGATGCTTGCAGAATTATGTGCCTACCCCTTGAGAGTACCAATGAGCAATTGGCCATTATATTACAGGTTATACATAATGATTAATTTATCCTTGAAAATAATGCAATAATAAGTGTTAAATATCAAAGCAGCAAGAAGTAACAGTCCATAAAATTGCTTTAATCATCCACACATAATTTCCCAACAGCCCTCACACTATAGGATACTTGATATACATTCATCTTAAATACAGATCAGATTTTAGCACAAAAGCTGGAATAATAATTATACCCTGAAGAAGAGTGCACTGCATTTAAAAGAATAAATGATAATAATAAATGAATGACCGAGATAGAAAGGTTCTTGATTGGTAAGGGGATCAAAGGTTACGGGGAGAAGGCGGGAGAATGGGGTTGAGAAACTTATCAGCCATGATTGAATGGGGGAGCAGACTCGATGGGCCGAATGGCCTAATTTCTGCTCCTATGTCTTATGGTCTTAATAGGCCATCTGTTGAAAATTAATGGTCTCGTTACTAGAATTCCTTTACAATAGTTGCTAACATATCTATATTTTAGTTAACTGTTATGACATATCGATTTTTGCAAAAAAGAATTAACACTAATATAATGTTTGGCTTTCCAGGCATGATGTTGTCAGGTAATAAAGTTACCAATGCTCTCAGTTTGGATTACCAATTGTGATACATTCAGCAGAAGCAAAGATTTCTAGAATGTTATTGAGGGTATAACAAATCCTTGCTGCTATTTAGAAAATCTTTGTGATATGTTGACAAGGTAGAAAAATGGTTCGCTCACAAAATTTCAGTGAGTGAAGCAGAATATATGCATTTGAGAGTTTTGCATATCTTCACAAAAAAATACAAAACTGCAGAGATATACTGTTATCAGCATTTGTAGAACAGACACTCTTAACAGTAAGCAAAGTAAGACCTGAGATGGAAATGGAATGTGAGTCTGCCATTATCTTTTCAATAACATTGGGTTGAAAGAGTTTAATTAGAGTAATCTTTGTTTCATATAAAATAGCAGTTAATCCTAAGGGAATTTAAGATACCAGATTTATCTCCTGTACAGAAACGCAATGCACCTGCTTAGGCTCCAATTCGAAACCATTACAAATGGATATTTTTTTAAAAGAACATAAAATGGCACAATGTTTGTAAAGTTAGATTGATGAGATAAGGGTTTTCTCTCATTAAAAGCAGTTTCAATGCACTTTCCAACATTTGTGTTCACATCATCCAGTTAATCCGATTCCCATTTTACAGTTGATTTAGTGTGTGTGTCAAATATTTATCTTTAACTAGAAAGCTTATAAAAATGATATAAGATGTTGTAAAATACAATGCCAAACTTAAATGGGTAGTTTTTTCTGCAAACATGGATGTATGTAGTGATAGTGGAATCCATTTTCTGCTCTATGTTAAATTTACCAGAACAGTACAAAGACTTATCCTCTTGAATATCACAGCTGAATTATCGGATAGTTTTTTAAACGTCTATTCCTTCTAGACCTTGGTTTCTTTTTTGACATAATAGCTCAATCATCTGTCGTTTTGAATCATCAACTTAGTCCTCCTCTCAAATTAGTCCTCCCAAGGTTTACATAGATCAAATTTTATCAAAGCCTGACATCACATTCCACACCTAAGATACCAAACGCCAACTCTGTAGAGCACCAATTTGGACACCAAACACCATCGCACGGCAACAGCTCTGGCAACCAAACCTGCCAAATCCCCAATATATCATCTGATGGCCAAGAGAATTCTCAGAAGGGAACAAAACCCACTAACCTCAAATGCAACAGCTCCAGAACAAGCGATAACATCATGGAAAAAATGGAAGTCCCTTCAACTTTTACTATGATTTCAACAATATTTGACATTTTTACCAAGACTGAAATGATGATCTTTTCCAAAAAAATTACCATCATCACTGCATTGTTCACCTGGCAAAATTGAAGTTTGTAAGAAAAAAACAATAAACATGAAATACAGTTGCAGCCACTTATCAACACCTTACATTGCGTAATAAGACTACACATACATATATATTGAAAAGCTTTAGAGTGAAATAAAAAAGTGGACATTGAACAAAACAGAAAAGGAGCTAAAGGTGAAGCTGTAAGCACAACTGAAGAGGAAGTCTTTTAGAAGGTTTCTGGAAGCAAAGAAGTGATAAAGCAGAGAGATTTGTGGAAGGAATCCCAGAGAGTAAAGTGTAGTACCTGTAAACGCTGTTGTTATGTGACCTTTTCTAGGATGAGGCCTTTAAACGTTCTGTCATATCAACATGAAGAAAATCAGTCTTTTGTTGAAATCCTTAAAAGTTACAAGCCCTTTGGCTTTGTTGAGTTGTAATGGAAAATTAATCTGGATAAATTCTAAAAGTAAACAATAGAACATTCTTATCATTTATGAAAGTTTCCAATGTCACCCTTGGAGCTCCAGGCCAGGATTTTCCCTGCCCGCCAGCGTCGGGCATATTAGGTGGCCTAAGTGGACAATATGGTGAAAAGGCCAAAAATCGATTTCACGACATCATGAAACCAGTTTGTGATTGTCCTGCCAATGGCAGGCCACGTTCCCAGCCATTGGACATCGGGAACATCATTGTAATACATCAGCATATCATTATAAGGCCAGCCCGACAGACTCATCACCCCTGGTGGATTGCCCATGTTTCACAACAGCATATATAAGGCGTGCACTTGGTGGGCTGCACTTCACTCAGGGCTTCCAAGGTTTCTTTGCCTGCCTTGCTTCGGTCAGCACTCGCAGTCGTCATCGCCAGTCTTCACAAACAGCACCACGTTACTTTTAGGGGGGATCACAGGTAGGTCTCAACCTACCAAATCAGCCATGTGTGGGTGGCTTTTCAATGGCTGCAGGGCAAGATCTTGCTTGGGGAAGGGGGAGAAGTGGCCTGAGGCAAGGGAAGAGGCTGCAGGATGAGAGCTGCACTGGGGAAGGAGGGTATCCCAGGGTGTATGTGGGGGCACATGTTGATTTGTGCGAGTGACCTCACGATGGTGGCCTCAAGATGATGAGGGCTGAGGAGGCAATCCCCATAGGAGATGAGGCCAAGTGGACATGTGAGGGTATGTTTATGAGAATGGGTGGTGATGTCTCTTGAGCTGGCAGTGATTGAGATGCCAGTGAATGTGCAATGAGCTTGAGTGTGTGAGTTTAGAGTGATGAGATGGTTATCATACCCTGGCTGCACAGAGGAGATCATTCATCCTGTATCTGCATTGGATGGCCAACCTCTTCTGTGCAACATTGGCACTGATCACCACTGCCATCACCTACCAAGTCAGAGTGGTGATGTAGCAGACATCCACAGCGTCCAAAAGGTGCTCGAGGGCTGCGGTCTTCTTGCCTTTCGGGGCCATGTCTTGTTTGCTTCAGTCCTAGGCTGGAATGACTGAGTGCGGCTATACTTTAAATGTAGTGCCTGGCGTAATGAAGCAGTGAGGTGATGGCGTGGTGGGCGAATGAGAGCCCACCCACCATGGAAGCAGCATGTTTCCTTGGAATGCATAAGTAATGCGGTGGATTTGGGACAATACAGCGTGAAAACCCACCATCACGGCCTATGGGTAAAACATCGCTACCGCACTTAGTGCAAATCTGGGATGATTCCACCCTCAGAACCTCGCTTTCAAATAAGAGGGCATAATTTTATAATTTTCTAATATGCAAAAATGTTTCAGTCAATTTTGGAATTCACAGGAGCTGTAAACCTTGACTTAAATTATTGGATTATATATATTATAAAAGTTGAAGGGACTTCCATTTTTTCCATGATGTTTCCATACTCTTGCAAGAAATGGCAAAGTATTTTTTAAGTTATTCCAAAAGGGCTAAGAATTAAAGCTCATTAAAAGCACGCTGCAAATAGTGGAGCTGTAATGATACTCATATTAGTGGAATGTAGTGGGTGGTAATTGGATTCCACCTCTCTCCTCCCACACCCCAACCATCTTCCACCATTGTATTTAGTCTTGGCAATATTTTGTGCAATTTATTTTTCCCGATAGATTATGACTTTTAAATCAATTTCTCTCATAACCTCAAAGATATTAAAAATAGACCGAATGTACAAAGAAATGCTTTCAAGATTCCCATCTGCTAATTATTGGTAATGCTGCCACAGGTACCATCAACAGTCATGAAGCATTCAACTTCTTCAGTGAGCAGGAGAAGAGATGAACAGCAGCAGCTAAAAAAATTTCACTTCAACCTTTCAGACTCTGATTCTGAGAGGGGTAAGTGAGGATGAACAGTAGTGGAGTGGGTCAAGAGCCATTACTCTGGCTATCATTGCACCCAGGGTAACTTGGAAAAAACTTAAAGAGGTGAACCTTTTGCCATATCATCTGATACTGGTGGAAGGGCTTTGCTTTGAGGACTGCAGCCTGCAGAAAGAAATAACTCGCATTTATAAAGCAGCTTTCATAACCTCAGAATATTCCAAAACAGCCCACAGTGCATGATGTATATTTGGGCCATTGTTGCATCGTAGAAAACACAATAGCCAATTTTTGCACAGCAAGACCCCACAAACAGCAATGGGATAATGACCAGATTTATCTATTCAGTTATGTCAGTTGATATGGGCTAGGACACCGGAAGTATTCTCTCTCTCTCCTTTGAAGCTTTGAAGAGAAATTGCTTGAGTGAAAAGAAAGATTTTGCAGCAAAGTTTTTTTCGTGGACAGAGCTGGCCTTCGTTCAGGCAGTTTGAGGAACAGTGAGACACTCTGGGTACTTCCCCCTCAGCCACAGTAAGGGGTTTCTGAGTAACAAGGGGATTCCCAATGAGCAATCCATGGTTCTCTAATTTACTGGCAATGGGGCAGGAGCAGCCCAGGATGGAGGGAAGGAATGAGGTAATGTTTGAGGAGGAAGTGCCCTGCATAGTATTGCACCCCTCCAAAAATTGTATGGGGGATTCAGAGCTTATGAGGAGCTCAGTGATGGGAATTTCTCCAAAGAGACTATAAGAGATCCTTGTCAGCTACATGAAGGCCTGCAGCCAAGATGACCAGTGGACAACTGCCTATGATAATAAAAGTTAGTACTACACTCCATTTCTATGCCACCCATTCATTTCAAGTAACCATGGGGCAGTGTTTTAATATCATTATGCATTAGTTAGGCCATGGACACCAGTTTGCGAGAACTAAGGAATTGATCTAATGTGGCAGGATAGCAAATGCTCCATGATCGTTTCATACAACAGGACAAATCCAATCCAGAGAATTACTGCCCCATTAGCCTCCTCTCAATTATCCACAAAATGATGGAAGGTGTTGTTGACCATGTTATCAGGTGACACTGACACAACAATAACCTGCTCACTGATGGAAAACTCAGATGGAAAACACTCCGCTGATTGAACCCAGCACGAAGGAAGATGATTATGGTTGTTGGAGGTCAATCATCTCAATCCCAGGGCATCGCTGCAGGGATTCCTCAGGGTAGTGTCCTAGGGCCAACCATCTTCAGCTGTTTCATCAATGACCTTCCCTCAATCAGAATGTCAGAAGTGGGGATGCTCAGTGATGATTGCACAATATACAGAGTATACAAGGAGAATTAGTGGAGGCTTATAGGAAAGGTACTGCAATAATCATGGGTAATTTTAATATTCATATAGATTTGACGAATCAGGTTAATAAAGGTAGTTTGGAAAATAAGTTCATAGAATGTATTTGGGACAATTACTTAGAGCAGTGTATTCTAATGCCAACTGGGGAGCAGGCTGTGTTAGACCTGATAATGTGCAATGAGATAGCATTAATTAATGACCTCATTGTCAAGGAGATTTTAGGCAACAGTGATCATAATATGATAGAATTTCATATTCAGTTTGAGGGTGAAAATTGTGGGGCCAAGGCTAGTGCCCTAAACTTAAATAAAGGAAATTATAAAGGTATTAAGACAGAGTTAGCTAAAGTGAACTGGGAAGATAGGCTAAAAGGACAGTAGCAGAGCATGATGGGAATTTAAGGAGATATTTCATAACTCACAGCAAAGATATATTCCTTTAAGAAAGAAAGACTATGAGAAGGATGCACTATCCATGGCTAACTATGGAAGTTAAAAATAGCATCAAATTGAAAAAAAATCATACAATACTGTGAAGATTAGTGGTAAATCTGAAGATTGGACAGATTTTAGAAACCGACAAAGAATGGCTAAGTAAAAAAGGAGGGAGAAATTCGAGTGTGAGAGAAAGCTAGCTAGAAATATCAAAACAGATAGTAGGAGTTTTTACAAGTATTTAAAAGGAGAAGAGTAGCTAAAGTGAGCATTGGTCCCTTAGAGGGTGAGTCTGGGGAATTAATAATGGAAAACATGGAAATGGCAAAAGTGTTGAACAAGTATTTTGTGTCTGCCTTCACTGTAGAGGACACAAAAAAATCCCAAGAATTCTTGAAAATCAAGAGGTGAAAGGGAGGGATGAACCTAAAACAATCATAATCACTAGGGAAAAGGTATTTGCAAAACTATTTGAACTAAAGGCTGACAAGTTCCCTGGACCTTATGACCTGCATCCTATGGTCTTAAAAGAAGTGGCTGCAGAGATAGTAGGTGCAATGGTTGTGATCTTCCAAAATTCCCTAGGTTCTGGAAAGTTCCCAGCAGACTGGAAAATCGGAAATGCAACACCTCTATTCAAGAAAGGAGGGAGACAGAAAGCAGGAAACTATAGGCCAGTTAGCCTAATGTCTGTCATAGGGAAAATGCTAGAATCTATTATTAAAAAGGTAATAGCAGGACATTTAGAAATCATAATGCAATCAGGCAGTGTGAACATGGTCTTGTGAAAGGAGAATTGTGTTTGACAAATTGAGGAAGTGACAAGCAGGGTGGATAAAGGGTGTGAGGATCAGGTGAGGAAGAATAGAATGGCTCCCCTCTTTTCCTTCTTGTTTGATCGCAACAGGTTTTTTGAAAAGGATATCCTTGCCAATTCAGTGAGTGTTTAATTGTTTACACGCGGTGATCAGAAAAGACACAATTGGACAGGTTGTCTTGATTTTTAACAACTCTGTCACATGAGCATGGACATTTTTTATTTCAAGTGTAAAATTTTTATTTTATTTTTATTTGCTTTAGGAAACCGCATCCTGTCCATGGATGAGGTTTCCTAAAAAGTGCAAAGGCTGCTTAGCATTTTTGCCTGCCCGCCAACCATAAGGTCGGACAGGCAGTGTAAATTTGAATTTAATTACCTTTTTAATGGACTTAATAGGCCTTTTAAATGTCAGTGGGCGTGCTGCTGACTCCGACATGCGTTCGCTGAATGAAATATCGCAGGACAATGCTTTGACGTCAGGACGCTCGCTCAACGTCATTGTGCATCATTTTACGCTTGGCCACGTCAGGCATGCATCCACCCACCGAGCTCAATATTCTGCCCCTGGAGATTAAAAATTAGGCAAGCCCCATTTAAGACTGAGATGAGGTTTTCTTTCCCCCAGAGTGTCATTAATCTGTGGAATTCTTTTCCTGAGAGAGCAGAGAAGACTGGGCCATTGAATATATTCAAGGTTGAGTTAGATAGATTTTTGATAGACAAGCAAATCAAGGGTTATGGGGGACAGACTGGAAAGTGGATCAGCCATGGTCTTACTGAATGGCAGAGCAGGCTCAATAGGCTGAATGGCCTACGCCTGCTCATAATTCCTATGTTCTTGCATTCAATACCATTCACAACTCCTCAGGTACCGAGTTAAGAGAGGAGGAAGAATGGGAGGTGGAGGAAGATGATGCTGAAGAGCAAGGTGCTGCTGCTGCACAATGGGGTGGCCTCCCCCTGAACTCCTCCAGGAAGAGGACCTCCCTCCTCTCCATCACAACCTCCATCAGGATGGCATTGATGAAGTGAGGGTCTGCCCTCTGTTCCATCTTGCTTCCCTGTGGTGCAGAGCAAGGCTTTTGCACAAATTGATAATTTCTCCCTAAGAGCCCTGGACTGCATGCAGCAAGACCTGGACAGCATTCAGGCTTGGGCTGATAAGGAGCAAGTAACATTCACGCCACACAAATGCCAGGCAATGACCATCTCCAACAACAGAGAATCTAATCATCTCCCATTGACGTTCAATGGCATTAACATCGCTGAATCCCCCTCTATCAACACCCCAGGGGTTACCATTGACCAGAAACTAAGCTGGACCAGCTTTATAAATATTGTGGCCACAAGAGCAAGTCAGAGGCTGGGAACTCTGAGATGAGCAACTCTCCAAAGCCTGCCCACCATCTATAAGGCACAAGTCAGGAGTGTGATGGAATACTCTCCACTTGCCTGGATGAGCGCAGCTCCAGCAACATTTAAGAAGCTTGATGCCATGCAGGACAAAGCCCGTTTGATCAGCACCCTATCCACCAGCTTAAACAGTCACTTCCTCCACCACCGACATACGGTGGCAGCAGTGTGTACTGTATACAAGATACACAGCAGCAACTCACCAAGGCTCCTTCAACAGCACCTTCCAAACCCACAACCTCTGCCACCTAGAAGGACAAGGGCAGCAGATGCATGCAAATACTGCAACTGCAATTTCCTCCCAAGCCACTCGCCATTCTGACTTGGAAATATAATCACTGTTTCTTCACTGTCGTGGGATGAAAATTCTGGAACTCCCTAACAGGACTGTGGATGGGCCTACACCACATGGATTGCAGTGGTTCAAGAAGGTGGCTTACCACCACCTTCTCAAGGGTAATTAGGAATGGACAACAAATGCTGGTCTGGCCAGCAACACCCACATCTCATTAAAGAATAAAAAACTAGTTTCACCATGTTTCGAAGTAAATGGCCAGTGGCCAATCTGATGTGTTGGCTGCCCTCAATGACCTAACCTCAGTGAACCTTCACAGGTTCTGCTCTATAGTTCAGGGATGAGAAAGTTGGATCTTACCCCACTATCAATTCCCTCCATATGGCACAGGAGACACCTTTTCACCCCATGGTTGCTCAGTTGATTTCCTCTCCTTCATTGCATTTCGTCCAGGAGTGTCTGAGCCTTGTTAAAATTTTGAGTTGTGTTTCTCTGTCTCCATTGTGCCCTGTTCTGTTCTTTGGGTGCCCTGGTGTTCTTACAGTTGAAAAAAAATATTGTCACATGTGCCTTTGATTTCTGTTAATTGAGTCTTCCAGAAGTTTCAATACTTACCTAATTTCTCACTGAAGTCTTCCAGCCCTCAATCCCCATCCCCCTCTAGCCTGCTGACCTCCCCAGTTGCTGCTTGAAATCTTCAGCCATTGCTGGCTATTTAAAGGCTGCATCTGCTCCTGCAGTAATTAGTTGTTATACAAGAGTTAGCATTGCTTTTGAAAAATGACCCATGTTTGGTGATGGTGCGCAAAGTTAGAGTGGATCGGTGGGGGTCAATCACTTCCTTATTGCACAACACTGGAGCAAACAGCTTCATGGCGTTTTGGGATCAATTCCATTTTATGAACAAGACAATAGAGGAATCAGATTAGAGAGTAAAGAGAATCTTCTACAGAAGATAGCCCAACCAAGGACAAATAGGATAATCAACTGTTCCCCTACCAAATCTGTCACCAGTCAAATGATGATCTACAACCCTCATCCAAAATTGAAACAGGGCAATCAGTCACACTGAAGGTGACTTGCTGTAATAAATGATTGGATCCTTCCAAGCATCTACAAAAGATCTCTGTGATGTAGCACAATTTGCAATACCTAATCGAATAAAGGACGGCACAGATGGTCTGTGGAGGGAGCAGAGAGAGATGCATCTGCTTTCCTAATTCAACAGAGCTTGCCCAAGGATTGTGTTTATTAGATTTCAATGTTTCTTCCATGTCCCTGGAGGAGAGAACAGTAGTCTCTTTGAAATAAGTAACCTATGCGTCATTCTGGGACCTACAACAACCACAGAGGTTTGCATTCTTTCAATGTGCAGCGCGTTCAAAACGCTAGACATGAAAGTGACTGCAAATTTCCATAGTTTGAAGATTTTGAATCAGCTCCATGGGATACATGAATATAATCTATGAGATGCATTGCATTAGAAATTCCAATATTTATCTACACTGGTTGAAGTGTGTCAGAAAAATCTTTCACCAATATGTACAAATCAGACAATGGGTGTGGTGCTTAGGGTTTCATATTGGCTGCCTAAATTAATATGTTTCGACTACCCCATATGGATCAAAAATAATTAATTGTTAACCAAACAAATCAATCAACAGCAGAGAAAAGCATAGCACACAGTGAAGGGTAGCTTGGCTCCTACTTAGCAGAAACTTCAATGACTGAACTGGAATACTATATTCAACAACATCAATGATCAAAGTAGATGGTTGTTAATCAATAAAATTGGGACTATCATAAATGCAATCATAATTTAAATGCATCAAATATCTCAGCTGCACTTGGGTTTTGTGTAACAACAGTGGCCCCAAAGGTCTGTGGGCTACAAACCTGACAGCTGTGTTCCGCCAAGCCAGAATTTAGAGTTAGTGGGAGGGAACCTCATTTATATGGGGCTAAAAGGCTCCCTTGACAACACAGCACCCATCTGCTGCAGTGCCTGTGCAAAATTGGAGGTGATTGCCGAGGCCCAATGTCCCATCCCTCTCCTGGGTCTCATAATGCTCTTAAAAATGCAGCATACTGGGTTTTTGCCACTTTCTGGACCCCACCAGAGCTAGGGTTGAAGTCCTCAGAAACATTAAGGTCTTTCAGGGCCAGATTCTGATGTCCAAGATCATAGTATGAAGCTGGGATACAAAACACACTTGATCATTTAAATGTATGAATGTAAAATTGGAGACGGAAACCACCACATCCCATTTTGCACCACCTGCATTTGTTAATTGTCATGTTGTCAGAGGTCAGTAATCTCAGACCCGGAACATTACTGTCAGATTTCCTCAAGGCAGCATCCTTGGCCAAGCACCTTATCCCTCCATCATAAAGTCAGGAGCGGTGCCGTTTGCTGAGAATTCGACAATGTTCAGCTCCATTCACAAATCCTCTGGGTATATCCTATCATTCCTCCTTCAGTGTTGGGTCAAAATCTTTGGAATTCCCTACCTAAGACTATTGTGGGAGCGACATAACCAAAAGAAGTACTTTAGTTCAAGGAGAGGGAGAAGGCCAACTGATAACAGGATCTGGACAACACCTTGGCTTGCAATGACAAGTGATGAGCTACATTTGTACCACATAATTACCAGGCAATGACCATTTTGAACAAGAAAAGGCACAACCACCTCTCACTCAACATTCTGAGAATCACCACTGACCAGAATATTAATCAATAACTTAACTCCAAAAGCCAACTAGAGACTGAGCCATCTATAATGAGGGACTCACCTCCTTACTCTTCAGTACCTCTCCATCATCTACAAAACTCAAATAAGAGGTGCAATGGAATACATGCTGCTCACCTGGATGGATGTATCTGTAACAACACTCAAGACACTTGACTCCTGATTGGTTCCCATGATACTCAACTTGACATGCACCCCTCCACCTACAGTATCCTGTGGCTCCAGTATACATGATCTACATTATGTACTGCTGAAACATGGGGCAGAATTTTACATCCCGTGGACAGGTGCACGCTCAACCGGATAGGGCATAAAATAGCACGCAATGAAGTCCAGTGAGCGTCCTGACATCACTGCGCGCTCGTGTAATATTTCACACAGCAGGCACAGGCGGGTGCCTGCACCTCACCCGCCATTAATTAAGAGACCACTTAAGGCCTTTAACAGTCGAATTGAAGGCAATTTTACATTGCCCGTGCGATTTCGCGCTCGTCACACAGGCAAAACGGGAAGGCAGTCAGCCGATATTTTCAAAAATCTCATCCAAGAGCGGGATAGAAATGGTCGGCAGCATTGTCAGTGTGAGTAGTGAGCAGTTGTGGAGATAGTTTGCTGCTGGTTGCTTATTGTTACTTGACAGCTTCATCTCTGTTCAGGGCTTCATTCTTGGCATTTCCAGGCGTCATCCTGCAACTCCTTGGTGTCTGCCAGGCCCCTGGAGGATTCAGACTGTGTGGACCCTTCCAGGTATCAGAAGCCTTCTGTAACCCTGGTAATGGGAATTGTGGCCTCTGCTGGTCGTACCACCTCTGAGGAGGAAGAGAGGGGCAGAATGGAGAGGAGGCCATGAGTCCCTGTGGAGCTTCCAGGGGAGGGTCCTGTGCGAGGAGAGGTGCAGGCACAAGCGGCGCAGAGCCAGCAGGAAGTCCAAGGCAGAAGGGGCCGCAAAAGACGCCTCTATCCTACTGCTAGTGTTTACAGGCGGCGATGCAGCTACCTCAATATGCCTGAGGTGCAATGCCAAAGGAGACTCCACCTCTCAAGGGAGACCGTGACCTCCATCTGTCAGATGATTGGGCCTGAGATCTTCTCTAACTGTATGGGTGGACACCCCATGCCAGTGGCTCTGAAGGTCACAATGACCCTCAACTTCTATGCCTCCGGTTCTTTTCAGGATTCGGGGGTGGTCTGTCTGGAGTTGTCATGAAGTTGTTAATGCATATAACGTTATTGGAATTTTTTTTAAAATAGAGGATCAATCTGCAGGTGTGTCTTACTTGGATTAAAGACAGCTAGCCTGGGTGCTTTGATGTATACTAGCTCTGAGATATAAGAGAGGTAGAGTGCATTTGCACATTGTTGAATAGAGCATTCAAGAAGGGGAGTGAAATCTGGCACCTAGCTTGCAGAGACCAGGCAATATGTTTATATTACTAATACGATTGTTATTATGAAAGGGGTTTTATTGTTAGACGAGGTAGGGTTCAAAGGGGCTGGTGATACATTGAGAATGTACATTTAATGAGATGTGCTGGCAATAACAAATAGCAGTTTTTTTGTGTGCAGGGCAGAGGCAATGTTAGATCAAAGCCAATAAGCCTACCACTGTGTATGCAAAGGACCCAAAGTGAAAAGATCCTCATTTTTAATTCGAAGGTGAAAATGCTTTGCCTGGTGTCTGCTTAATGGGTTGCTGTTGCCTTAATGGAGATTAGTTTGGGAATTTGCTAAAAGTTATGATAGAAGTAATTTGTAGCCATGTGTATATGTTAAACTTGTGTAAATTAATAAATGTCTCATGTAGTTTGATATAAAAACCCCTTGAGAACTGGTAGTCTGATTCCTGAATTTAGAGCTGCATCTCAAACATATCACTTAGGAATACAAGCTTTGACAGTTGTTTAAAGTTTCCCTCTGGGATTTTTAAATAACTCAGCTTTACCAAATGCTGGATCATAACATGAGTGTCCCAATCAGCTATCCACAGTTGTGTCAAGCTAGTGACAGAAGCTCTGTTCAGGCAGGTACTGGCCTTTCTTCTTTACCGTACAGATGAGGCCAGCCTGACTGAGTGAGCCAGAGGCTTTGCAGTGATTGCTGGGTTCTCCCACATCCAGGGTGCAATAGACTGCACATGTGTGGCCATCAAGGCACCAGCGGGTCAGCCGGGTGCCTTTGTCAACAGGAAGGGATTTCACTCAATGAATGCGCAGATAGTGTGTGATCACAGGATGCTGATTCTGCAAGTCTGTGCATGGTAGCCTGGCAGCTCCCATGATGCTTGCATCCTGAGACACTCCTAGGTGCCAAGGCTGTTCAGTGTTCCAGCCCCACTGGATGGGTGGCTGCTGGGTGACAAGGGCTATACTTTGAAGAAGTGACTCATGACTCCTCTCCACTACCCAAGAACAGAGGTAGAGAAGCTTTACAATATGAGTCATGCCCCCACGAATACGGTGGTAGAGAGGACCATAGGTCTTCTCAAGATGCACTTCTAATGTCTGACCCGTTCAGGGGGTGCATTACAATAACCTCAGAGTGGGTGTCACTGATATAGGTTGCATGTTGCGCTCTCCACAATCTGGCACTCACAAGGGGGGACCCATTGGAGGAAGAGGATGTTGACGCAGCTGCACATTCCACAGATGGTGAGTCGGAAGGGGAGCACTGTGAGGAGAATGCTGAGGGCATGGAGACAGAGCTCGGTAACCTCCAGGGAGTCAGGGACACCAGGAACGTCTTGATCCAACGCTCCATCAGCTAGGCTACCAAAGATCAGTTTCAACCGCATGCCAGTGCTACAGCCTCCATCCCGGAGAGAAGGAGAGAAAAGTAAGGGAAAGAAAATGTTTTTCAAATTCTCCAAAAATAATTAAAACCTGAAGGAATGAAACACCACATTTATGAACATCAATAACAAGTTATATTTATATAGCAATTTTAACATAATAAGATGTCCCAAGGTGCTTCACAGGAGCATTATGAAACAGAATATGAGCCACATAAAGAGATATTAGTGCAGATGATCAAAATTTTAGTCAAAGTAGTAGCTTTTGAGGAGTGTCCTAAATGAGGAATTCAAGGTGGAGAAGTGTAGGAGAGAGAATTCCAGAGCTTAGGGTCTAGTCAACTGAAAGAATGGCCACCAAATGTGAAGCAATTAAAATTGGGGATCCTCAAGAGACCAGAATTAAAAGTGTACAGATACCTTGGAAGACTGTGGGGCTGGAGGAGATTACAGAGGTGAGAGGGGTGAGGCCATGTAGGTATTTGAAAACAAAGATGGATATTTTAAAATCAAAATGGTCAGAGGACAGCTTGATCAGGAGCCAATGTAGGTCAGCGAGCAGAGGGATGATAGGTAAATAGGACTTGGCGCGGGAAGAAGAGTTTTGGATGATTTCAAATTTACTGACCAGTTTATGGAAGCATGGTAGACCAGCCAGGAGTACATTGGAAGTGTCAAGTCTAGAGCCAATAAAGGCATGAATGAGGGTTTCAGCAGCAAAACAAGGGCAAAGTTGGACAATATTATGGAGGTGGAAACAGGTGATCTTAATGATGGCACAAATACAAGGTTGGAAACTTATCTCAAGGGTGACTTATCTCAATGAGTGTGGCATCAAGGTTGTGAACATACAGATTTAATCATAGACTGCTGTCAGAGAGAAGGTTGGAGATGGTAGATAGGAAACAGAGTTTGGTACAGCAACCGAAAATAATGGGCGGAATCATCCTAGATTTGCACTAAGTACGATAGCAGGCGGGAAAAAGGACGTTTTACCCACCAACCACCATATCCTCCCAAATCCATCGCATTAATTAGGCATTCCCGGGAAACACGCTGTTTTGATGGCGAGTGGGTTCTCATTTGCCCTCCAGGCCTTCACCTTGCCGCTTCCTCACACCAGGCACCATATTTAAAGTGCATCCATGCGCACACCTCTCAGTGCTTCCAGCCCAGGACTGCCGCATGGAAGACATGTCCCCGAAAGGCAAGAAGAATGTAGGCCCCCTCCCCGGTTTAATGATGCGTCCCTCGAGTGCCTTTTGGACGCAGTGGAGGCCCGCTGTGATGTCCCTTATCCTCACTCTGGCCGCAGGAGGAGCAGTGGCATCACCAGTCCAGCATGGGAGGCAGTGGCAGCAGTGGTCAGTGCTAATGCCTTGCAAAAGAGGACAGCCACCCAGTGCCACCACTGGGTGAAAGGTCTCGTCCATTCTGCCAGGGTAAATCACTCTTCTCATCACTCTCATCTCACACACTCACTAACCTATCACACATTCACAGGGATCTCACACCTCAAGGGTCAACATCACTAACTCTCACACAAAGTTTTTTCACTCAGGATCATGAGTCTTTGGAACTCTCTTCCTGTAAAGGTAGAAGCAGGGTCTTTGAATATTTTTAAGGCAGAGGTGGATAGATTCTTGGTAAGCAAGGGGGTGATGGGTTATTGAGAGTAGGTGGGATGCAGATTTCAGGTTACTATCAGACCAGCCAAGGTCTTATTAAATGATGGAACAGGCTCAAGGGGCTGAATGGCCTACTCCTGCTCCTTGTTTGTATGTACACACACACTCACATCTCCATCAGGCTCATATCCTGTGGAGCTGGCGTCCTCAACCCTTACATGGCCAGAATTTTATGGCCCTGTTGCAGTGGGGACAGGGCTGTAACATGTGGCAAGCTGTTCTAAACTCCATTGGCTTTAGCTGGAATGTAAAATCCCGCTGCCGTAAAGTTCCATCTCAAGTCTCTGCTCACGGCACGAACAGGAGGCAGTCATGGACGCATCAGAGACCCCCCTTGCACGTACAACTGGACATCTCCCCTCCAGACTCCTTCCCCCACCTCAATGGAACTCCTTCCCCCCTTGGCACTCCTTGCCCCCCACCCCACCCTCCTCCCCCACCCTGCCAGGAACTCCTTTACCTCTCCCCAGACTCCCCCACACCTGCCCCATCTTAGTCCTTCAGGCACCCTTACTTCTTCCACCACCCTTACTCCTTCCCCTCTCCGTACTCCTTCCTCCCCGCCCCGGACTCCTTCCCCCCTCTGAACTCCTTCCATTACACCTTCCAGCCCCTTACACCTGCCTCTCCAGTTGCTGTCTTCTCCCCTGATACCCCGTCCACCTCCCATAGTCACTCCCCACTCCCAACCTCCTCCCCCGACATCTTTGTTCCCCCCGCCCTCACCTCCCCTCCTCAACACCTCTTCCTTTCCCAGTCGATCCTGGACCTTCCTCTCCCGGTACATCTTCCTCACCAAAACATAACTGGACCTTCCTCTCCACCCCCTTGACCATCATCCGTTGTGAGCAGACCTTCAATGGTGACTTCGCACCTTCTGTGAGCCGCTGTGCAGCAGAGCCATGTCCATAAGAATCTACCCAGCATGCCATGGACGTTCCCCAAGGACCCCGTTGCTGGCCGGCTCCAGCATCTTCTGCTCCTCGGATGTCCGCGATGTGGGCAAGGCCCTGACAGTAAGTGCTGACTTCTGCATGTCACAGTTGTCAAGGTGTGTTCAGAACCGGCATGTTTTCTCACTGACGTCGGTGCACTATCCAGCTGGGGGGGATGATTCTGCCGGATTTGCCTTATAATGATGTGAAGTTTTATTACAATGAGGTTCCCGACAGCCGACGGTGTAAAACAAGGCCTGCCATTGACGGGCAGAGTGGATGATTGCAAACTGGTTTCACAACGTCGTGAAACTGATTTTTGGCTTTCTCGCCATATTGTCCGTTCAAACCGCTGAACACGCCCGATGCCAGCCGGCAAGGAAAATTCCACCCAATGACTCCTGTCTTCCCAATGTTTACTATTGCCCATCCAGTACTGGATGTTGGATAAGCAGTCTGATAACTTAGCAACAGCGGAGGAGTGGTGGTGAGGCAGAACTGGGTGTCACCAGTGTACATGTGAAAACTAACACAAAAACAAAAATAGCTGGAAAAACTCAGAAGGTCTGACAGCGTCTGCGGAGAGAAATACAGTTAACGTTTCGAGTCCGTATGACTCTTCATCAGAGCTAAGGAAATATAGAAAAGAGGTGAAATATAAGCTGGTTGAGGGGGGTGGGACAGTTAGAGCTGGACAGAGGGCCAGTGATAGGTGGAGATTGCCAAAGATGTCATAGACAAAAGGGTATTGACGGTGGTGATATTAGCTAAGGAATGTGCTAATGGTGACATTAAGGGTAGAAAGCAGAACAAGCAAGTGGCAGATAGCCCTAGTGGGGGTGGGGTGGGGGGAAAGGGATCGAAATAGGCTAAAAGGTAGAGATAAAACAATGGATGGAAATAAATGTGAAAATAATGGAAATAGGTGGGGAAAAAATATATATTTTAAAAATGATAAATTGTTGGAAAAAGGGGGATCGGAAAGGGGGTGGGGATGGAGGAGAGAATTTATGATCTGAAGTTGTTGAACTCAATGTTAAGTCTGGAAGGCTGTAAAGTGCCTAATCGGAAGTTGAGGTGATGTTCCTCCAGTTTACGTTGAGCTTCACTGGAACAATGCAGCAGGCCAAGGACAGATATGTGGGCATGAGAGCAGGGTGGAGTGTTGAAATGGCAAACAACAGGGAGGTCTGGGTCATGCTTGCGGACAGACCAAAGGTGTTCCACAAAGTGGTCACCCAGTCTGCGTTTCGTCTCTCCAATGTAGAGGAAACCGCATTGGGAGCAGTAAATGCAGTAGACTAAATTGAGGGAAGTGCAAGTGAAGCGCTGCTTCACTTTTAAGGAGTGTTTGAATCCTTGAGCAGTAAGGAGGGGGGAGTAAAGGGGCAGGTGTTGCACCTTCTGTGGTTGCATGGGAAGGTGCTGTGGGAGGGGTTTGAGGTGTAGTGGGTGATGGAGGTGTGGATCAGGGTGTCCCGGAGGGAACGATCCCTGCGGAATGCCACCAGGGAGGGTGAAGAGAAGATGTGTTTAGTGGTGCCATCATGCTGGAGTTGGCAGAAATAGCGGAGGATGTTCCTTTGAATGCAGAGGCTGGTAGGGTGATAAGTGAGGACAAGGACCCTATCATGGTACTGGGAGGGAGAGGAAGGTCTGAAGGCGGATGCACGGGAGATGGGTTGAGGGCCCTGTCTACACCGTGGGTGGAAAACCTCAGTTAAGGAAGAAGGAAGACATGTCAGAGGAATTGTTTTGGAAAGTGGTATCATCAGAACAGATGCGACGGAGGCGAAGGAACTGAGAGAATGAGATGGAGTCCTTACAGGAAGCAGGGTGTGAGGAGCTGTAGTCGACGTAGCTGTGGGAGTCGGTAGGCTTGTAATGAATATTGGTGGACAGTCTATCACCAGAAATTGAGACAGAGATGTCAAGGAAGGGAAGGGAAGTGTCAGTGATGGACCATGTGAAAATGATGGAGGGGTGGAAATTGGAAGCAAAATTAATACATTTTTCCAGGTCCAGACAAGAGCATGAAGCGGCACCAAAGCAGTCATTGATGTACTGGAGAAAGAGTTGTGGGAGGGGTTCCTGAATAGGACTGGAACAAGGAATGTTCCACATACCCCATAAAGAGACAGGTATAACTGGGACCCATGTGGGTACCCATAGCCACACCTTTTACTTGGAGGAAGTGAGACGAGTTTAAGGAGAAATTTTTCAGTGAGAGAACAAGTTCAGCCAGATGGAGGAGAGTAGTGGTGGATGAAGATTGTTCGGGCCTCTGTTCGAGGAAGAAGCTAAGGGCCCTCAGACCATCCCGGTGGTGGATGGAGGCGTAGAGGGATTGGACGTCCATGGTGAAGAGGAGGCGGTTGGGGTCAGGAAACTGGAAATTGTTGATATGATGTAGGGCATCAGAGGAATCGCGGATGTGTGAAAACTAACACAGTGTTTATGATGTCACTGAGAGCAAGTATGTAGATGAGAAATAGCTAATAGCTAATTTTCAGTGCCTGAGAGGTTGATTGGCAATATTTAATACTTATCCCACGGTTACATAGATAATTAGACTTGAAGTGAGTTGACTTAGCTTTCTGTGGTGAGTTTAGTTTTGTACATACTGTGCCAGTACAGGAACTTCACACCACTCAATGCATGACAAAGGTGAAGCACAATGAAATGCTGGTTTCATGAACGGTGAAGTGACACAACTCTAAAAGCAACCTTTCAATTTCCATGTTGAGTCACACATCTGCCCTCACCTGAAGCTGCTGTGGCATATATACATAAATAATGGAGACGCTATTAGCCTCATTGTTATTTTAACAGTTTATCTTGGGCCATTTGTTGTGTTAACAGAACAATAAAGTTCACAGGCCTGTGAATTACTTCCAATTTCACCTCCTGCCAGTTTTCCTTCAGTGCTTAAGTTGTCTTTAAATCAGTTGATATGTGTTAATTTAAGGTTTGGTGCCTTTGAATAAATGTACAGCCTTTCCTATGAGCACAGCTTTATTCATAACAGTGGCTGCTATTATTGACTATGTTTCACACAATGCATCTTCCAGAGAATATGTTGTAATCTCCAAATGTATTGGGCAAAATCTTTTGTCCCGGCCGAGCGTCCTGATGTCATCGCACACTCTGGCGATCTTTCGGTGGTCAGGTGTGTGCGAGAGGTGGCTTGGCGCCTGCAAACAATTAAGCGGCCTATTAAGCAATTAATTAAGTTGCATTTTTCACTGCCCGCTCAACCGTTTGGTTGGCGGGCAAGTGAATAGGCCAGGTGGCCTTTGCATCCTTCATGGAACCTCATTCACGGGATGAATGGGGTTTCCAACGGTTACTGAAAAAACAATAAAACATTTTTTAAATCCTTTTTTACACGACCCTCTTCATGTGACTGAGTCACATGTGGAGGACATGTTTATATCATTTGTAAAAAGCTTATTTTTGTATTTAAAATCAGTCAGCTCCCTGAGGCAGTTCTGTGCCTTCAGGGAGCTGTCAGTGCGCGCTACCCCGTGCATGTGCACACTTCAGCGCTTGCCCTCCTCCTGCCCCCACCCTGGCAGTGCAGAGCCTTTCAGCGTACCTTTCATGCTGGCTGCCCGCTAATTGGCCAGCCAGCGTGAAATTGCAGTCGGAGCCCGATCGTGGGTGGCAATCGGTCTCACAGCCATTCCCAGGCCCACCCGCAGTGCCCACTTGACAAGGGGAAAATCCTACCCATTGATGTCCATTAAACTTTAATAGTATGACTGCTGCTAACATAAGACAGTGGATTACAGAGGTTGCACTGCTTTATTTCCTTGACTCAGTTTGATAGCCTAAATTCATATTCAGGCAATCAGAATATTCTTAGAAAAGAGACATCTGCATCTGTACATTATGATAGATGAGCTTGTGCATTGAGCATCATATTATATTAGGTAGATAAAATCTTGATATCAAATGGAAAAGTAGCTCAAATTATGAACGGAGAAAAATATAAGTTCTGCCAATGAAAGCCACACTCTTTGTCATCTGTTTTATAATTTACATCCCTTTTCTTTACTGTTGTCCTAATATTTTCAGTTAGCCACTTCCATTCACATTTATTTTTGATGTGACAATGTCATCTACTTATTGTCAATTTGCACTGATACCTTTGTTTGTTCACTGTGACACCATGGTGGACTTGTTGGACGAAATAGCCTGTAAATAGAATCACAGAATTGTGACAGGAAGCCATTCAGTCCATCGTGCCTGCACCAGCTCTCTGAATGAGCAAAGCAACTAGTGTCTTTCACCTTGCCTTCTCCCCGTAACCCCGCATATTCTTTCTTTTCAGGTAATAATCCAAATCCCTCCTGAATGCTTTGATTGAAACTACCTCCACCGCACTCTCAGACAGAGTATTCCAGATCTTAACCACTCACTGCATGGAAAGGTTCCTCCCCATGTCTCCATTGCTTAAATACTTTGTATTATTTTGTAATAATGTTGCAGTGAGTTTTGAGCTCCTTTACAGACCTCTTTATTCAGTGGCTAGATACTAATTTGTCTAAGTGGGCGTCAGAGATGCTCTGAGGCTCAAGTACTGATGAAGTTTTCCTGGAAATATCTGTAAGGTATTATTGTTTAGACAAATGAGTTTGAAGTGCAACTGAGGAAGCAGTGATATGTTAAAACTAGCCATGTGTCATTTGTATCAGAGGCTTTCTGATTTATAGCTGAGAAGACCTGGCTGCAGGTCCTCAGTGGGATATGAAGAATGTTGCTGCAAGAACATCACAAACACTCTCAAACTCTGAGATTGATCAAATATCATTAATTTTGTGGTCAGCGTGAAGCAAAAGTACTAATTGCTGATTTGGAAGAAAGTAGCCCACAGGCAATCCCTGGGTTTCCTCCTTCCCCAAGGGCTATTTGAATCTGGCTCCAAGTCAAGGGGATCTCCAGGCATCCAGTGGCAGTAAGTACAGCAATCAGGGTAAGCAGCCAATCACATTGAAGTATTCTCATTGAAAGTAAATCAGGAAAAATTAACAATGCTTGAAATAAAAGTGGAAACCTTAAGCACATGGCTTCCTTCAGGCCCTTACATTTAAATTACTTCGAATTAAAAATTTCAGGTAGTGAAATACATAGTTTCAGCTCGGATTAAGAGAAAAGCTAAAATAAAGATAAACAACCTTTTTTTAAAAATTAAAAATTATAGATTTTTTTAATCACAAATAAGAACTTTCACATTCTACAAATATATTAGTTCTTCAGGACCAGTGAGGTTGGTTAGCAATAATGATAAAGTTAGTACACTATTAAAAACTCAGTTGCACCTCACTCAACAAGGTGTAACATTTTCAAGGGTTTTTACAGTGAGACAGGAGGATAAGAGTGGGAGTTTTAATTAGTTCATAGCTTTCCCATTGATTGCCAGTGAGGGATATCTCAACTATGCACCCTCTGGAGAAGCATAGAATCACTGACAGCAGTTTCTGGATCTCTGCTTTATTCTGCCCATGTGCAGACTCCCAGTTGTCAGTTTCAGTGGAGTAGTGAGAACAAATGCAACACTTTCACCATCCTAACACAATAGCTGAGAGCGTTTAGCTTGAGCTCAATTGACATGCTTGGGGTCGGCCTAGTCAAGTAACTGTGCCCACTCAGGCAGCACTAATTCCTCACAGTGCCAATAATTGCTCCTCTACTGTTAACCCCTCAGGCATACACTTCAAACTCAAATGAGTGCTATTGTGCTGAGGACCTTGTTGGAAAAGGTGGCCATCAAACGCTGACGGAAGGGTGCACTCCTCGTCCCCTGCATTGTGTTTCAGTTGACACTGAAAAGTCATCCTTATGGTCCAAGCAAACCGCAAAGCTTTGGAGTGCAGGTCAGGAAAATGCCTGTGCCTGAGATGAGAGTTCAGGAGATGCAGTCAAGAGGCTGAAGCTGCTGCCACTTGGTCATGTGGTGTGGGGTGGTGCTGGGCAGGGGCATGGTGAACCATCATGCGCACTAAACACTGGGCATCCATGTGGTGGCCTGGACTCTCCAGCATGCGTTAAGGGGCCTTGAGAGGCAGCTGCAGGTGATAACTTGACACAGAGTGGTCCTGGGGAGAAAATTGCTGACCCTTGTGTCTCTCTCTTTGATACTGCAGTGAGGAGACCATCAGTAACATAGAGCCTGGTGATCGCGCTGTCTGCCTGATTGCTTATAAACAGGAGAGAAGAAGGAGAAGAATGCAATGGAGGTGCCTGGCTCACCAAAGGGTGGAGCTGAACCCTAGAGACCAAGGGGCAGCACAGCTTCCTCCACACGCAGAGGATGAGCCCCACAGAGCCATCGCTTGTAGGCACATCGCTAGACCCAGGGTGTACAGACGTTGTATGTGCTACCTGCAGATGAGCAAGAGCCAATGTCGTTGATGCCTGCGCATGTCAAGGGAACTGGTCACACACAGATGCCACCTTCTGAAGGATTTAGCACCATGGGGACTCGGAGGGCATCCACTGCCAGTGGCAGATAATGTTACCGCCGCGTTCAATTTCTATGGCAGTGGCTCCTTCCAGGGCTTCACTGGGGACCTTTGCAAGATCTCACAAGCCTCCACCCATAAATGTATCCAGGAGGTCATGGGTGCCCTTTTTGCCAAGGCCCACATCCTTGTCAATTTCAACAGAGACCAGGCAAGCCAGGAAACAAGAATACTGGGATTTGCTCAGATTTCCAGATTCCCTCAGGTGCAGGGTGCCACCGACTACATGCACGTCGCTCTTAAATCTTCCTAGCAACAAGCAATTCAGTATGTGAACCGCAAAGGCTTCCACTCTCTCAATGTTCAGCTGGTCTGCGACCATAACAAACGGATCATGCAGGTATGTGCAAGATAGCCTGGAAGTATCCATGACTCGTATACTGTCAGCCGGTCTCAGATCCCTGACATCTTCCAGGGACCACACAGGATGCAGGTTTATTCCTTGGGGGCAAGGGCTACCCACAAAGGACCTGGCTGATGATGCCCATGCAGCGGCCTCAGGCTCCTGGTGAGAGAAGGTACAACAAGGCTCATGCCGCAACCTGGAGTTTGGTTAAACATACTATTAGCATCCAGAAAATGGGCCTCTGGAGCCTGGACAGATCTGCTGGAGCACTGCAGTACCCGCATGCATCATAGTGACTTGCTGTGCACTACACAACCTGGCAATGCAAAGGGGAGGGGAGACCTGGATGATGAGGAGATGCAAGAGCTGCACGCCTCCTCCAATGAGGAGGAAGTCAAAGGGGATGAGGGTGATGAGGTCCTGAAAGGCAAGGGTGCAGGCGATGAAGTGATTGCACTGGTCAGACGAGATGGGAATAGTCGTGAGGCCCTCATTGCTGCAAGATTCCAGGAGGATGATGACGAGATGCAGCGAGGACAATCCTAATATCTTCACATTGCTTCTGGGAAGATCTGACATATGCCTGGCTGAGGGCAGCGCACATACACCCTGTGGAGAGGCTCATGTCATCGAGATGCTGCTGAGAAACAGCGGCCACATGGACTGTAAGACAGCTTGATGCTTTGGCAGGCTTCATCACCCATTCCCTTCAGCACCACACCTTCCCCTGTCCGGAATGGTGTCGAAATGGTGGCAGGGGGTGGGTGCAGCCCCACCTCTAAGGTGCTGAGAACACACAGAGAACATCACAGAACCCAGCAGCGCATGGCTATGAGATTTTTGCAGCAAACACTAGCCACGTGAAGGTGCAAGCATTGGCATCTTTTCAACAAAGTGCCACACAGGGCAGTGGAAAAAACCATCATTGCCGTCAACGGATCAAACACCGGTTTCTCTGCCCGATATCGAACTTTGCTGATTTCTGGGATGATTCCGCCCCGACAATTGAGCGCAAGAAAACACACCCAATGCCATAGACGAACCATTCCAAAGGCACCCGTCTCCATGACTCATGAACCAACATATCAAAACTAAAATCTTATTTTTTAAATGATAAATCCGGCAAGAGAATCATGTGATTTTTATAGTTACAAAATGTATTTTATTGGGAAGATTTAATGTGTTGGCCTGTAGCTCCAAATGAAAGTTGTTTGCTCCTGCCCTCTGATGGTATGGGAGTATTACTACACATTATGACAAGCACTGGCCTGTGATCACACCATCGATTCTTACTGAGAGCAAGGAAAACAACTCGCCTTGCACAAAAGTTAAATTTTGTAATGTAAGGGAAGAAGCAAAACCTGAAATGCAGAGCAATGACATCTATTTTCTACTTAAGCATCAATGCAGTATGCTCTTTCCTTGGATAGTAAGGAATCAAAAGAGCATACGGGTTATAAATAAAATGGAAATATAGTTAGGCTCATTTTGTATCAATGCAGCAGCTGTCTTATGGATTTACATTGTGCTAAAGGGTGGCTGGACTGCTTGGAAAATAAGACTAAGCACTATTTCCTCTCAAATCTTTTTGCAAAAATTTAAAAAGCACTCAGAAGAAAAGGAGAGTCATTAACTTTGAAATGCTTGGAAAATTTGGATATATTTTCCATTGGCTTTAATAAATTTATATTTGTTTGTGAATTTAGTTTCTGCATCCCGTGGAGGGCCAAAATTGCACCAGGCTGCTAAATATGTCACAGTACCTTGACTTAAATAGATCAATAACAATTTCAACATTGGCAGATGATATGAATCTTGGAAGTATTGTGAACCATGTGGAGGATAGTGTAGAATTTCAAAAGGACATAAACAGGTTGGTGGAATGGGCAGACAAGTGGCAGATGAAATTTAATACAGAGAAGTATGAAGTGATTCCTTTTGGTAAAAAGAACAAGGAGAAACAATATGAAACACAGGGGACAATTCTATAGGGGTTGCAGGCTCTGGGTGTACATGTGCATAAGTCATCGAAGGGTGGCAGTTCAGGTAGAGAGAGTGATTAATAAGCACACAGCATCATGAACTTTATCAATAGGGTCCTAGAGCACAAGAGCAGGGAGGTTACGATAAACCTGTGTAAAACACTGGTTTGGCCTCAACTGGAATATTATGTCCAGTTCTGGGCACCACACTTTAGGAAGGATGTGAAGGCATTAGGGAGAATGCAGAAAAGATTCATAAGGGTGGTTCCAGGGATGAGAAACTTTGATTATGTAGAAAAATTGGAGAAGTTGGAACTGCTCTCCTTGGAGAAGAGAAGGTTGACAGGAGATTTGATAGAGGTATTCAAAATCATGATGGGCCTGAACAGAGTAGATAAAGAGAAAATGTCCCCATTGGTCAAAGAATTAAAAATCAGAGGGCACAGATTTATAGTAATTGGCAAAAGAAGCAATGGCGATATGAGGAAAAACTTCTTCCTGCAGCGAGTGGTTACGATCTGGAATGTACTGCCTGACAGTGTGGTGGCAGGAGGGTCAACTGAGACTTTCAAAAGGGAATTGGATCATTATGTGAGAAGGAAAAAGTTTACAGGGCTACAGGAAAAAGGCTAAAGGTGAATTGCTCCTTCAGAAGGCCAGCACCAGCATGATGGGCCAAACAGCCTCCTTCTGTGCTGTAACCATTCAATGATTCTGAGTTGACCCCTGCCCCCAACCTACTTTGATCTCCATGAGGTGTGGGAACTTTGAATGTAAGTGCACAGGAGTTAAACAACAGACTGCTCTCTCTTCGATAGTGTCAAAGCTACAGCTGATAGTTAGCCATGTAAAATATTAACTTAAATGATTATAAATTGAATATACATAGTCAACATTAATACTCAATAATAGAGCATCATGTTACTGAGTATTAATGTTGGCTGTGCTGTATTCAATTTACAATCATTTAAGTTAATATTTTATATTGCAAATTATTTTGGGTTGGCATCTAACAGAATTGTGCCAACCTTATTAAAACTCTTTTAAACACACACTTTTTCAGAACATGTTTAAAAAGCCACTGATGTCTTTTCAGGAGGTAGAGTCCATTTTGGGAACAACCTACTGGAGAATAAAACATAGAAACGTAGAAAATAGGAGCAGGGGTAGGTTATTTGGCCCTTCAAGCCTGCTCCACCATTCAATATGATCCTGGCTGATCCTCTATCTCAATGCTGTACTCCCACGCTCTCCCAATACCTCTTGACACCTTTAGAGTGTCTCTGCCTCAGAAGATGGTAGGTGTGAGGTCATTGAATATTTTTAAGGCAGCGGTAGATAAATTTGTTTTAGACAAGGGAATCAAGGGTTATCGGGGTTAGATGTGGAAATCGAAACACAAGAGCCATGACCTTATTGAATGGCGATGTAGGCTTCAGGGGCCGAATCGTCTACTTCTGTTCCTATTCCTTATGTTCTTATGTTCTAAGTCTATCTATTTCCTAGTCTGTCCATCCCTGTCAGAATTTTATATGTTTCAATGAGATCTCCTCTCATTCTTCTAAGCTCCAGTGAATACATGCCTAGTCAGCCCAACCTCTCATTATACCACAATCCTGCCATCCCAGGAATCAGTCTGGTGAACCTTCGCCGCACCCCTTCTATGGCAAGTATATCCTTTCTTAGGTAAGGAGACTTAGGTAAGGGGTGCACAGAATACTCCAGGTGTGGTCTCACCTAGGCCCTGTACAACTGCAGTAAGACATCCTTGCTCCTGTACTCAAGTCCTCTCGCAATGAAAGCCAACATACCATTTGATTTCTTTACTGCTTGCTGCACCTGTATGCACCCCTTCTACGGGTATCATGTCAGTTGCTAGTAACATTGTCCTTTGAGGTTGTCATGACAGCGGATCACAGCCCTGAATTATATATTGTAATTTTTAAGGAAGACATATAAGCAAAAGTTGGCTGAGAATGTAAAGTAACCACTTACTGGAAAATTCCTATGTGGAATATACTTAACTGACATGCCCAAAAAGACTCTGGCACCTAAAAAGGCATCAAGGCCCACTTCAGTCAGAGACGCTTAAAAGGAAGAGGTGCAATGCAAAAGACTGAACTTTAATCTCCTGTGGTTACAGAGACAATGAAGACTAATTACCACATCTTGGCAGAAACCTTCTCATGTTGAGTTATATCTCAGGATATGGAAAGTTGAACAAAAGCAGATTCTGGGGTGAAAGACATATTTGTTTTTTTTCCCTTCCAGGAATACCCAAGAAAAGGGGTTAAAAAGCCAGCTGCAAACTTGATCTGTGTGTTCTAATTCTGATCTACTAATGTGTGCTGTGAGTTTCACAGCAGAAGAACTAGGCATCCCTGCAGCTTGCAGGTAAAAAATCTCTCTCGCTCCCTCTGTTGCTGGAGGCAAGTCAAAAAAGCCACAGTCAAAAATGGAACAGAACAGCTCCTTCAGCTAACCTGCAGAACCAAGTGTCTCCAAACCAACTGCTCAATTGCCAAAGTTAGCTCTGCCAGTATCACCCAACTTAATGGCCGCAATGTTTCACCATCTACTCCTCTACTGGACAAGCCAAAGACTGATTCGCATATATTTTTTAACTTTTATTTTTGGACTTAGCTTCACATTTCTGATCTGTGTGTATGTGTGCTGCATTTTTATTGGGTTTTTAGTAATTAATAAACTTACTCTTTCTTTGACTCAAGAAAGCCTGGTTAAATTGGCTCCTCCTAAAATATAAATACATTTGGACTGGGAAAAGGTATCTACGAGGGAAGGGATCCTTTTTAAATTAACCTTGTTGTGACTAACCAAGGGGGTTGAATAAAGAAGCGGAGCCAGCTCATTCTTCCCCAATCATAAGCATAACAAAATTGGCGTCCAGCTCGGGAAGTTAACAATTTGGGGTATCTTGTCTGGGATCATAAAAAATTAGGGGCCTCGCCCGGGGATCACTCGTAACAGGATATATCAGCATCCTGTGCTTTTCAAGTTGGTGTTTACTTTTGTAACATAGGATGGAATTTTACAGCCCCTGCCGACAGGTTTGAGTGATGGGGAAGAGTGGTGCTCGTAAACTGCGCTGAGTGGCCTACCCACCGTCTACCCATCCGTCCCTGCCCGTCTCCCATTTTACGAGGGGCAGTGGAGACATTGGGCAGCCACATGCCTTTGGCCTATCGAGGCCCATACATGTCCATTAGTAGCCACTTAAGTGCCTCATCCTGCCCCCATTGCTATTTTACCTATGTCAGGGGGAGGCCAACATCAGGTGGGTAAACCTGGCAGCTTTTACTGGGTGAGTTGGTGTCAGGCAAGAGAGGGGGAGGGGAAACCTCCTGTGGGGGTCTCCTCTGCTCATTGGAGGCACCCCCACACAAGGTCAGTACCACCCCCACGCTTTATTCCTCCCCGGCCGGCCTCTCAAACCCGGCCTCCCACCCCACTCACTGGGGCCTGCCAGTCGATAACCCAGACTTACCCGAAGTCTGGCCTCTTTTAGCTCCTCTTCTTTGGCAACTGCCTGCAGTCCTAGCAAGAGGCCACCTCTTGAATCTGGGATCGCTGGGGCCACAGAGCTACTAGTCCATTGGGTTGGCTGGCAGCTCTCTAAGGTGGCACTTCCTTCCCAGATGGGGGTGGAAGTCTTGCGTTAGCCAGTTAACGCCCTGCTGAACCATCAATGTCTGTGGGACAGCCACTTCCCTTTCGACCCTTTGGGTGGCAGGGTGGGAAACACCACCATCTGAAAGATCCTGTCCATAAGTTTATTTTTTAGTGCCAATTGCCCGCTTCCCATTTGCAAGTGAAATCCTGTTCTTAACTGTTTACTGAGCCTGAGCACTTTTGCAACACAACCTACTTGCCCACACATTCTACAGGCATGTGTCACAAAATCACAAGATAGGTTTGGACAAAACAAGCTTTCAGCCCCATCTGATTTGATCTTTTCAGGATCCCAACCATGACCTGATATATCTTCCTCAACTCTAATGTAACAGTTAGAAAAGAATATGTGAGTGTGATGTTTGGATTTTTCTGGGAAATGCACATTGAATTTGGGCTTCAAGTTAAAGTGAAATTCAAATGGAAGGAAAGTGAGCCTTAACTGAACCGTGGTGGAATTTTACGGCCCCGTCTCAGTGGGGGCTGGGTCTGTAAAATGCGATGAGCCGTTCAAAAGCCCATTGATTTCAGTGGAATCATAAAATCCCCCCCATCGTAAAATTCCACCCCTGGAGTTTATTTGATTAGTCTACTGATTCTCAGTTTTACATGCAATAGCCAACTGGATGATGTGTTAAACATCTCCACACAAAAGCTGACCAGATAACTTGAGCAACAGCATTTTCAGGCTCATGTTAATGCGCATTAATCTTGGCCATGCCATGTTCAAGTTACGATCATTTAATTTAATAATTTGTTTGCCCAGCAATCAGTTGTGTTTTTGTGATATCATTTAACTATTAGAATGTTACACAGTGAGTGTATAATTTTTATTTCTGATTTTCCCCCAAGAATGGACCTTGCCAATACTAGCCAGTTGGATAACAGCGCAAAATTGTTGACTTTTTAATTCTTACATTATTGTATATGGCCTCCTTGTCACGAATGAACTGCTCTGCATAATGTGGATTAAGGTGGATTTTGTATATTATCCTGAGCAACCAGTTTGTACAAGAATATATTAATTATTTTTGAAGTGTAGTCACTCTTGTAATGTAAGATTTGCACAAGCCACTTCACACATAACAAACTCCCAAAAGCAGCAATGTGATAATGGTCAGATAATCTGTTTTTGGGATGTAAATTGAGGGATGAATATTGGCCAGGACACCAGACATACTCCCTGCGCTACTTTGAAATGGGGCCATAGGATCTTTTTCATTGACCTAGGCCAGAGAAGTTTAATATCTCACCTGGAAATTAGCACCTCCCTCCAACAGCAGTACCCCCTCAGCACTGCACTGGAGTGCCAGCCTTGATTTTGCGCTCTAGTCCTAGCGTGGCCTTCTGGCTCAGAGGCAAGAGCACTACCAACTGACCCATGGCTGACACATATCGTATTGATGTTATTAGGGCAGGATTTTCCACACCCACCTGCCGCCGGGATCTTCAGGTCTCACCACAAGTCAATAGACTTCTGGCTGGGGCACCGCCTCACCCACGATGGGTCCCACCCATAACGGGGTCAGAAAATCCCTACATAAGGAAGATCTGTTTACTACTTAAATAGGAGATGTACACTATACCTGTGTGGTTTTGTTCCTATCCGGGATGCTAAACATGTGCTTTGGCACTCCATTATCAAGTCAGACTCTCCTAATATCAAAGATCAACTTATTTTCTATTGTATGTTATTCCTTAATAAAGTTAGCGTATTGAAGGTGCTTGTGGACAATGACACAAGCATGGAACATACTGAAGTAAACAGATTGTTGTACAATGTAAAGTGCAGTGCTAATGTAGTTATCCAACTTTCTCTAATCGTGTTTTGCAATATTCAACGTTCGAAATAGTAAAATGGAAGCTTGTTTAGGTCTAAAACTGACAGTTGCAAAGGAATGTGTACCACAGAATTTGAAGTAGCAATGTTTATAAGTGGGGAGACTGGTCAAATTACAATTATTCTGAGATCTTGCTTCTTGCAATTGTCAAAGAGACCCTTGTCAGTGTGTTCTTGGATAGATTTATTACAGGTTCATGAGATGCTCTTAATTTTTTTTTATTTGTTCACTGGCTGTGGGCTTCGCTGGCATTATTGCCCATTCCTAGATGTCGTGGAGAAAGTGGTGGTGAGCTGCCTTCTTGAACCACTGTAGTCAATGTGGTGTAGGTACAACCACAGTACTGTTAGGAAGGGAGTTCCGGGATATTGACCCAGTGACAGTGAAGGAATGGGGTTATATTTCTAAGTCAGGATGGTGAATGACTTGGAGGGGAACTTCCAGATGATGGTGTTCCCATCTATCTGCTGCCCTTGTCCTTCTAGATGGTTGTGGTCGTGGCTTTGGAAGGTGCTGTCTCAGAAGCCTTGGTGAATTCCTGCAATGCGTCTTGCAGATGATACACACTGCTGCTACTGTGCGTCAGTGGTGTAAGGAGTGAATGTTTGTGCACATGGTGCCATTCAAGTGGGCTGCTTTGTCCTGGATGGTGTCGAGCTTCTTGAGTGTTGTTGGAGCTGCGCTCATCCAGGCAAGTGGGGAGTATTCCATCATATTCCTGACTTGTGCCTTGTAGATGGTGGACAGACTTTGGTGAGCCAGGAGTTGAGTTACTCATTGTATGCTTGCAGCCTCTGAACTGGTCTTGTAGCCACAGTATTTATATGGCTAATCCAGTTCAGTTTCTGGTCAATGGTAACACCCAGCATGTTGATAGTGGGGGGTTCAGTGATGGTAATGCCATTGAACATCAAGGGGTGATGGTTGGATTCTCTTTTGTTGGAGATGGTCATTGCCTGGCATTTGTGTGGCACAAATGTTACTTGCCACTTGTCAGCCCAAGTGTGGATATTGTCCAGGTCTTGCTGCATTTGGACATGGACTGCTTCAGTATCTGAGGATTCGCAAATGGTGCTGAACATTGTGCAAACATCAGCGAACATCCCCACTTCTGACCTTATGATGGAAGGAAGGTCATTGATGAAGCAGCTGAAGATGGTTGGGCCAAGGACACTATCCTGAGAAACTACTGCAGTGTTGTCCTGGAGCTGAGATGACTGACCTCCAAAACCACAACCATCTTCCTTTGTGTTAGGTATGACTCTAACCAGTGGAGAGTTATCCCTCTGATTCCAATTGACTCCAGTTTTGTTAGGGCTCCTTGATGCCACACTCAGTCAAACGCTGCCTTGATGTCAAGGGCAGTCATTCTCAACTCACCTCGGGAGTTCAGCTCTTTTGTCCATGTTTGAACCAAGGATGTAATGAGGTCAGGAGCTGAGTGACCCTGGTGGAACTCAAACTGGGCGTCAGTGAGCAGGTTATTACTAAGCAAGTGCTGCTTGATAACACTGTTGA